>NC_053025.1:368789917-369033590 GCF_003073215.2 Triticum urartu | reverse complement strand
GACACCCGAGGAAAACCCAGAAGACTGCATGAGGCACGGAGCAAGGCACGACTACTGAATCCGAGAACCCCTAGGGTAGGATGAGTCGTGTACCCCCTATGCGCAGTCGAGTCCGTATGATGGTTCGAATAGAACCATGATTGTGTGTTGCTTGTTTGCATTTTTTTGTGTTTTGATATCAGTCACCCTTTCTGCCCTAGGCAACAAGTACGTGACTATATCACCTTCCTTATCTTAATGCTTGTGTTTGGCCCTTTAGGCACTTGTTGTTTGCACTTGCACTATAGAACCCCCTTTAGGCATCCTCCTCCTCTATTTTACTTTTCACTCTCATCTCTCTCATCAACTGAAGGCTAGCAAGACAAGATGCACCAAGAATTCCACCTCGGCATCCAACTAGCAATGAAGACTTTTGCTACAACCTCCACGACCGAGTGCTACCCCGTAGAGTTATGGTTGCCCCTCAAGATTTGAAACCCATTCCTAGACCCTTCGAGACTTCACAAGATACCCCAGATCGAATCCTTAACCATGTGCTTAACCCACAGAATTTCAAGAGAACCAGCTAAGCGTCAGTAACCTTGCTCATCACTGGGTTCATTATGGAACTAGTGGACATAGTGAATTAGCACATTATCATCCTAAGATAGCACCAAACTAACGATGCCATAGGGAAGACCAAATTGAGGATATATCAACAGAGGACAATTGACTTGATGAGTTGATACCAATGACCTTGAGGAATTATCCGAGACTCTTCGGTGGATTATAAGGCTTTCATGTTGGTAGATGAACTTGGTGGGATCAGTTTATAGAGTGGCATGACTCTCATTGCCCCTGGGTAAATTGGATTTAGTGGGACAATTATGGTCGCAAGCTAAAAATTCTTGGAAGTATAAGGATTTTACTTAGCCAGGGGATATTGAAAGGAGATAGATGATATTACGATAATGACTTGGGGAAAAGTGAAGAAATTCTCGTTGGACATGAGATTTGGATTTAAGTAGGTGATTCTAGTTGAATATAGATGATGAGTATGTCTACATGGTTCGGAGTAAATTGGATTTAGACTGATGATCTCGATCATGATACCAAGTTTCTCGGTGGACGATAAACTAGGACATTGGACTAATTGTCCGAGTTGATTTAGGGATCTATATACGCCTGACTTTGGAGTTTACTCGACTATGGTAATGGAAATTGGTGGACTGACTATAGCAAGGTAGCCCTTTCAAGTATTTGGGGATTATAGGACATTAGAAGATCATGTGGAACACCATAGACATTGGATTTGTAGTATTGATGAATTATGTAGCTCATGGGCTTTTGGAGTTGATTCATAGGAAAGGAAACTAGATCTTGGAGTGGCATACGACGTGTTTCCTTAGGATAGAGATGCACTAACATGGACCTTGGATCAATAGGATGAGCACTTGGATTGTCCTGTTTTATTCTAGCTTGGAAGCTTGTATGCTCTACCCATGGATTTTTAGGGGTAGTCATACATATGAGTTTGGGGATGGTTGACATGTATGATTCTGTTAGACCTCCTCGCGGAAGCCATGAGGATATAGACCAATTGGAATCTCAGAAAATGTGCTTAAGGATAAGATGATAAACGATCACTCGCACACTAGAATCCTTGAAACTCTTAAGTCCCACCACACCACAACATGGTCGGATCATGACCACGGGCTTTGGCTCTAGGATGAGAAGACCTTGACCAATACTCAACCGTGACCACCACCGATACCCCAACCTATACCCTATGTACCACGTGGGCAACTCTTCACAAAGTACTCAAACAAGCTGGTTGTCATCGTTATTTGATGACATACTTGTCCATCCGACGACGGAAGAAGAACCGTTCAGCTAGTTAGGGGATTTCTAAAGACCGCCATGTCATGGAGGAAGAACCATACCAACCACCATCGTCAAGGATTGAACTTTCTCGTCGAAGACCAAATTTATCTGCAAGCCACTTCTCTCAAGAGGACCAAGCATTTTCATGTCAAGAGAAACTCACACCAAGATTTGTCGGCCCTCTCCAAGATCACTGCAAGACGAAGAATAGACGGCTACCAGCTAGAGTTACCACCTATGTCACCCACTGTGCACAACATTTTTAGACACAACACCACTTCGAAAATGTTTCTGACTTTCTAACTAGTCCGGTCTCTACTAGGACATCGATCACCAAGCCACCGACCTCCAGCCCAAACTAACCTACTGCAAGGAAGCCATTAGTAACCTCGATCAAGCAGAACATCATACACAAAGCCACACCATCATGTACTTCAAGATCAATGGAGAACCACACGGGAGCAGAAGCAACATGAGGACATGAAGACTACCCCAGATCCAAGATCTCGTATTCCTTTCCGCGCCTAGTCTAGGAATCTCGGGGACGAGATTCCTGCAAGGGGGGTAGGTCTGTCACATCCTGATTTTCATGCCACAACACTTAAGCTAATAAATCATGATAAATTGTGGTTTGACAAAAACTTTTGAGTGTTTAGGTCTTTGCTTGATTTGATTTTGTGTGTTGGTTGCAAGTGCTCTAAAAATCAAATAAATCCTCCAACTCTTATACTCCTTCTCCTTCATCCAAAACCTTGCCCAATGATCATGCCATGTGTGTTGGACATAAAAATAATTTCTTGCAAAAATATTTTGGCCAAAAAGTATTTTCTAAATTAGGTTTTCCAAAACCCCCTGAATTGAGACTTCAACTACAAGTACTTAATTAAAGGTGTGAAAATCTTTCAAAAATTATATTTGACTCATATTAGATATAGGACACCTAGAAACCACAAAAATATAATTTTAAAAATTATTTTCCTATTTTATTTAAAGGCTTTTTCTTTAGGCCAAAAATGGTCTTTAATAGGTTAAAATTATTTTTAAGCTTCAAAAATATTTGAGAAAAATCAGGGAAACTCAGTGGACATATATTTTCCATATATAGGAGCTTCAGCACATGGTCATGTGCAAAATATTGGACAAAACCTCCCAAAACCATTTCTGCCCATTTCAAGGATTTGAAATATTTCTACAGAAAATATTTTCATAAAAATCCAAGAAAATTCCATCATGTCACAAATGCTCTATTTGGTGATCTTGCCAAGTCTCATGTCATGGAGAATAGTATAACCCCATTAAACCCTCTCAAAACCATTTCTGTCCTTTTTCAAGTTTGAACAACTTTACATTATCAAACTTGTCCAAATGATCTCAGACTTGGTCCACATGCTAAAATGGTCTAATTATTAATCAAGACCAAGTGGAACAAGTTGGAGAACAAGATAACTTGATCAAAGTGCCCCAAAACCCTTCCTGTGCATAACCAAATTTGAACAACTCTACATTGGCAACCTTCTCCTTTTGATCTCAACTTTTGTGGCCATGTTCAGATCCTCAAATGATGACACTACACCAAGTGGTGCATCAAGGAGAATAGATTTGCATTTCTAAATCTTGGAAAGTCCATTACAGTTGATTTCTAGGGTTTACAAAAGTTGCATTGGTAACTTTGCCCAAATGGACTCAATCTTGGTGGAACCACTTGTTTTCTCATGCTATTTGGCCCTGTCAAGCCTTATAATAAGAGGAGTTCATATTCTTGCCCAAATCAACAACAAACACCTTCTGCCATTTTTCTAAAAACGCCAATTTGACCACTTCCACTAATCTCCATGAGTTCTCCTCTTTACCACAACCCCTCCTAGTCCCCCTCTACCTCTGGTGTGCTTCCCTGCCCGAGAGGCAATGATGAAGGGGGGCAGGGATCCACTTTTCTTCTCTGGACAGCACCATTTCCACTCTCTCTCTCAACTCCCTCTCCCCTCCAGTGGATCCCCAGGGGATCCAATGCCATTGCAACATTGTTTACTCCCCACTACCGCTGCCAGATGCAAGTGGACACGGCAGAGCGCGCAAAACACGCTCATGCCGGCCAAAAGCCTGCTCTGGGGCGCGCTACAGTGGCGTCCGAGCCTTGGCACCGCGCTCCCGTCCACCTCGGGCCACCTAAGCGTGCCAGTCGACGCACCTCGGCGTTCGTATCACGCCAGCGGGCCTCCAACTTGCCCCCGCGCCCTCCTCTCGCCCCTGCGACGCGTGCTCGAGCGCCGCCCGCGTCCCTGGCCCGCCTCGCGCTCGCTCCTCTCTCCCTCTCTCCTTCCCTTGACCTGGACCACGCCCACGAGCACCTCAGATACGCCCCAAAGCGCCCGTTTGGCCCCTGGCAACGCCCCGGGCCATGGTCGTGCGCCCCGCCTACAGCACCTCCCGGCCGCGCCCGTATAGGGCCACCCCCGAGCCTTCTCTTGTCTCCAACTTCTCTCTCTCCCTCTCACGCATCCTCTGACCGATGAACTGCTCTTCCCGTGCTCTCCTTGCACCTTCATGGCCAGAGCAGTGCCGCCGGCCGCCGCTTAAATTCTTGGGCCTCGACCCCTCTCTCTTCCCCCTGAACACTCCTGCACCCTCTCATCACCACCGCCAACTCACCCCGTGCTCCATCTCCTCCTCCTCGTGCCTTCCTCACCGTGCCGAACCCCGCCATCGCCTGTTCCTGCCGCGGCCGAGAACTCGCTCGCTCTGGCGCTCGCAGGCAGAAACTGGGTCCCCAGGTGGATGCGGCCCATCCTCCCGAGCTCGCCGGAGTCCGGGCGGTCGCCGGAGGTGGCCGGAGCCACCGGAACGGGCGCCGGCAAGCGTTCGGCCCCACCTCCTCTGCCTCCTCTGTCGCGCGCGGGAGGAGGAAGACGACCCTGCGGGTGGACCCCGCAGGTCAGTGACCCCGTCAGCGGGCCCCTCCATTTAAGTGGAGACGCACTGGGAAAATATGCCTCCGGCGTGGACCCTGCGTGTGTGCGGCTGAACCGATGGGCCGGCGCAATTGCGCCTCGGCTCTAAACCCCGCCCGGTGCGCGCTGCCGCCGCTGGATTGGGCCCATTTAGGTAAATCCCTTTTCTTTTTCTTTTTCTGTGGACTGGTAAAATCCATAGAATATTCTAATTAACTCCAAATTTGATTATTCAAATTTCTAGTGACTCTATAAATCATGATCTACCTGTTGGTGCAACATGCACATTTTTCCAGAGACTTTTTCTTCACAAACATTTATCAAATCTTTTTTTCCATTTCTATAATGAACTTTAGAAAATCACAGAGAGCCCATTTTTTATCCAAATTCCATGATTCAAAATCCTATATGTCTATAAGTTCAAAACTTAGTTTTTGAACATTTTTACTAATACTTTCTGTATCACCTCAAATAATGGTCTATTTCTTCATGTATAGCCAACTTTGCAAATTCATAGAGAAATCATTTGAACTCCAAATCTAGTGAAACCAACTCCTAGGTGCCTCAAAAATCATTCTTTGTTAAATGGGTGCCTTTTCTCTTTTTTCAAAAATATATTTCTATGCACTTCCTGCAAATCCATAAACCCCTTGATTCCGTCATATCAAAATGTTTAGGAATATCCACTGACCCAATTCCAATGAAACCACTCTGGTTAATTTTCATATAACCAGAGATGTCCTAGAAAAGTCAAATTAATATTTTTAGAGCACTTTTATTTTCTGCCTTGTTGTGTTGCTTATTGTGATTGTTTCCGACGTTAGTTGACGAAGTAGATGGAGTACTTGGAGAAGGACCAAAAGATTTCAAGACTCTGATGAACCAGGCAAGCAGCCCTTTGACCATGTCTATGAAACCTTTTTATGCATGTCATATGGCATTTTTATTGCTTGCATCGGAGACATGATGATGAGGTGACCACATGGGGTGGTTTGCCATCGTTACTTCCTCGTTGATACCTGCATGGTGCATGACCCTACCTCCTTATGAGGGTTATGCCGGTGGGAGTAGGTAGGATGCTAGGGTAGTTGCTACGCAAAAAGGGACGGGGATATGCATGGTGATGGAGGCAAAGTATTTTCAAAAGACTTTTTTTGAAAACCACGTCGGGTGCCACTTATGCCCAAGGGAGATAATGAGATGGGTAACCACTTGATGACGAAGTGGTGTACCTAGGCAAGTGTGTGTGTTGTTTTTGAAAACGGATTAGATTTAAGATTTGTCGACTGTCCCAACCTTACATGCGCAACCACTCTACCCTTATATGGGAAAGGGCATTATTGATTACCTAGGCCGTTACTAGCTTGGAGCCCGCATTACTAGTGACGGGTGAGTCGTTGTTGCGCTCTCGGGATGGGGTCATGCCAGGCAGGGGGCCATGACTGTTTTCACAGGGCACCGGACACACCGTTGGTACCCCGTGCTTGTGGTATGTGATGAATATGGGAGCGAGGCTCCACAATTTTAAGTTGTGAATGTTGGGCATGGGTGTTATTACCAATCGAGTGGACTCTATGTTAGTGTCGTCTAGGGAAAGGTAATGATTGGGGTGCTTACCCCGGCTACTTGAGGTACCGCGGGTCGTGGATGACACGGAAGTTCCCCGGATCTTGTGGGTAAAGTGTGCAACCTCTGCAGAGTGTAAAACTATTCGAATAGTCGTGTCCATGGTCAAGGACAGTTGGGTGGTGCTGCTTAGACTATGTCCATATGTTTCTGGAAAACAACACGGTTTGGTAAATCTGTTGACGTGATTCATGAGGAAGTCACATTGAGCTTGAGCATGAGTTGTTCATAACTCCTCTATGTTGATGTCTGTAACCTCATGATACTTGTTGCAGACACATTCATGTCCTTGACAAATGATGATCATACTAGCATGAGAAAAACTAGCTTTCCCCAAAAATGCCAAATTAGCAGTAGAGCCTTGCATAATTACTCTGTTATCACTCTTGGGTTGCTTGCGAGTACATTCAAAGTACTCATTGGCTTGCCACTGGTTATTTTATTGGCCAGGCATGAAAGACAAGACATATTGAAGAGTTCTTTGGTGACGATCGTGTGAGCTAGGACGCTTTCCCAGTCAGAATGCCTATAGGGTTAAGGCAGATGGCATGGGTCCAAGTTATTGATGAAGATTTCTGCTGCAATGTTATGCTCAAGACTTGACCATAATGGCTGTAATTCATGTAAGACGGTATGTATGGATGTTAGACTCTTGTTATTCAGCTTCTGTGTGTTCAGTGAGCATTGATCTCTGGGATCACTGTACACATGCATTCGGTGACAACGACTTATGAGTCGGGGTCCCCACAACCGGAAAGGAGCAAACATCATGGTAAACAACCATCACATAATCATGGCATGATGCACAATCAAGTATGATGCATGTCCGATTTAATGAAGCATGGCATGGCAAAATGCACAAACAACACTACAAGTTAAGTGGAGCTCAATATGCATCGGGGTGCATATTGACAAAACACCACATGGCTTATTTAGTTCTCTCTCGGTTATGTACCCAACAATATTAATTGTTGTTAAGCATGGCAAGAGGGAAGCATAATTAAATTAGTGGTTTAGGCAAGTTTGAATGAGGCTGGAAATAACAACAACCATTCCGGAAAATCCTCATGTGCATTTAGCAATTTAATGCAACAACAATTTAAACATTTTAAAAGCTGTTATCATGATGCGGATGACATTTGCAAGTTTTATGCCATAATTATGAAAATGTTGATAAGAGCATGATATGAAGCATTTTGTCATCGTGGCAGAGACGAAAGGGGTGCCACGGCAACTACGACGGAAAAGGTGCCACGGCAGCAAAACAGAAATGATGCCATGGCAACATTCCGATGATCCAGTAGCTCACAGGGATACCGGTGCAGAAGGAAATGGGTGTGACGGGAGCGCGTCATGCAAGATGGTGGGGTGATCCCGGTAACCGGGTTCCCACGGTTTAGCGGCAAACGAGGAGGACCGAGCAAGTGACAACTTGGACATGGTGCAAACATAGGGTGCAACTCATACATCACACAACATGCATTCGTTCTGCGGGTCATCGTCTTGGCGGTTATACCTTCGAAGCATGCAATCGGGATGGTTCGGGTTCGTCGAGGGAAGTAGAGGAAGTAGTGGTACTATCGGCCCTCGACGGTAGTTGTACACGGTTCGTGGATGTTCGAGTCACCGGTAGAGGTACTTGGCATAGCGTTACAAGGTCGGTCTCGCCGGTCTCGGTCTCGGCAGCATAGTTGTACAAGCGCGACATCGGACTTGTCGAACCCGAACTCTTCGAGGGGGGGGGGCATCGTGGTACTTGGTGAATCCCGTAGTCGTGCACGTTCCAACATCAAACTTGGAGGGGCACCGGTGGCGTTGTACTTGGAGAATCCTGCACGATCTTAGCGGTGTAGTCGAGCTTGACGAATCCGAAGGGGTACTCAGCGAATCCGCATAGTTGTACACACGTTGAAGTAGTGGTACTCCGATGTCGATGATTGTTGAACTTGGAGGGCCATCGGTAGTTTCCTGACTTGGGTCTCTGTGTGCACGTCTTGACGGGTCCGGGGGGTCTCCGTGGTGGCCATGGTCTCCATGATGGCGCTGTGGTGGTCTAGTAGCAGCAGCAACAAGGGCGTTGAGGCCCATGGGAGCAGAGGAGATGGTGAGGAGGTGGGTCCAGAGGCGAGCAACCATGGTGGGGGCGAGCGAGCGCCTCGTCCTCTTCTCGCACGTAGCAGAGGCGTGGCTGGAGGAGGAGGCAGCAGGGGCGCCAGGGTTGGCGCGGTCGGAGGCCAGGGCCGTGGGGCGGAGCAGTGGACTTCGTCCTCCTTGCTCCCCTACTCGATGCAGGAGCAGGCGCCGACGAGACTTGGGGCGCTGGAGAAGGGCGCCGGCGGCGAAGAAGCTCCAAGGCAGTGGCTTGGACCAAGGCGACGGGGACAGCGTGAGACAGGGAGACGCGGGAGACGTGGCCCTCGAGTTCGAGCGGCGAGACGGCGAAGGCGGCCGAGTGGGAGCCGGGCGTCTCTTGGCGGCAGGGCCGGCGCTGGTCGCGGCTGCCGGAGGGGGATGGGCGCGGGCATGGACGGAAGGAGCGGCGCTGTGGGATCGGGATCGAGCACGGGGGCTCCTGCGTGTGTGCGAGAGAGAAGGTGAGGGAGAGAGCGAGGGGGTCAAGGAGATGGGGGTTCGAACGGGGCTCTCGGGTGGCGGCGCTAGGAGGAGAGCAAGGTGCGGGCTAGGGTTTAGGTTTAGATGGGCTGGGGGAATGGATGGGCCGGCCTGGGCTGTAGGAGGCCGGCTAGGCTGTCTCTCTCCTCTCTCTCTCATACTTTCTTTAATAGAAAAGAATTAGAGAGAAGAAAAGAAAGAGAGGTTTAGGGAAAGAAGTTGGACATGGTGATTATTTTCCCGGACTCACAACAATGCAAGGAATTTGAAAAAATAGAATGAGGATTTTATAGGAAGTAAAATCCACACCTGTTGGATTTAACTCAGACAAGTTTGAATTTCGAAACCCATTTGAATGGACTCCAAATAGGTTGAGATTATAGGGGGTGACCCTACACACCAAATGTGATTTATGGGCAGATTTGGAACATTTATGGAGAAGTAAAATTTGCAACTCAAATTTACTAAAAGGTTGAAATGGAGGGATGGAAAATTGAGTCGGATAAAAGAAGAGTTGAAGAATAATGCAAATGTGTTATGGGTGATCTCCAGATAATGGAATATTTATTATAGCTCCCTAATAATATTGGGAGTGTAAGTTCTAAAGAGAAATCACCATTGTGAATATCCCTCGTTTATTTAGTAGAGTTTTACAAAATTAAATGGCATGATGACATGATGCAATGCAAAATATGCAAAGAGGAATGCAACAAGCAAAACAAAACACACGACGAAACCTGGAAAACATGGAAGGCATCTGAAACCCCGGTCTTGGGGCGTCACAACACTCCACCACTTCGAGAGGATCTCGTCCCGAGATCTAGGATGGCACCGGAGAGAAACGGAAGAGGAAGAGAAGAGGTAAAACTAAGTTGCTTCTTTGACAAACGAGTGAAACCAGAGAACCTTGAGAGGTTATATAGTTTTGAGAAGAGAAAACAACGGAGATGAACAAGGTTGAAAACACTCCGTTAGAAAGGAGGAGCAAGGAACATTATGGGAACCTTGTAGGTTGACAGACATAAGAAAAGGGTTTCAATGGACAAGAAGTACATGCAAGCACTCCGGTTGAAACAAGATGTACAAGGAACGAGAAAAATCAATTACGACAACACTCCGGTTATCACAAGATAGAGAAGGAATAAGAATGATATAATTTGGGCAGCACTCTGACTGTAAATGGAAAGAATACAACATGAACTTGGGAAGATTGGATGATACTTGATGAAATCAACAACACACTGCCTCTGGAACAAATGTAAGAATGGAATCAAAAGAATGGAGGAGAAAACAACATCTTCTACCTCAAATGAACTTGAAAAAAGGCATCTTTAGGAGAAGGGTCGAACGGAGTTGTTGGAAAACCAACAACGAAAAGAGTAAGCTTGTAGTGGCCTTATGGAAAACTTCTCAAAACTATGAGGTGAAATTCTGCCACTAATGGAAACAATAGATTTGATTGATATGAACAAGGAGATGAGAAGCTTATCTCGCCGGGAGGATAAATGAAGAATTGGGTCATTTATAAGCACCATAAATAGCCACAATCCTTAGGGAAAGCTTTAGGTGAAATATAATCCCAGATAACTCCAATGAAGGGATTGATGGGTTGAAAAGATGTCTTGAGCGAAGAGAAAATAACGGATTTAGATATGTCACTCTTGAAAACTTGTGAATCATGAAACATGAAGGGAAATTATCAACAATGACATAACACCACCTCAAAGATGAGATATGAAAGAATTGCAATTTGGAATGCAAGATGAAGAATACTTGAACTCCTCAAAACTAAACATGCGTTGAACACCATGTTTAATTTTGAGTATAGCTTGGCGGATCTTAACTTCGATAGGAAAACTTGGAGAACAATTGAAAAATGAAAAGAATCCTTGACGAACCACCATGTTGAGCCTCCATGAAGAAGTCTGGATAGGAAAGATAACATAAAATAATTGAAGGTTTGAAGCGAACAAGATTGAAGCCTTGCAATGATTGGATGAAGCTTTGCGACAAGATAAAGTGGAAACTTGGAACTCCGGAAAAAAGATAAAGCATCTCAAACCGAGAATGTGATAAGATGAACCACTTTGGAACGAAGAAACTAGATCACTTGGATGAAACAATAATAAGAATTACGTTATGCGTATCCTTCACCAATTAAATTGATGACAAACAATGGATTTGGCATACTACTTATTCTTGTAGAAAGGATTAAGATAGATATGGCGCCAACTTGGGAAGGTATTCAACGAACCACCGGTAGGATTGAAACAACGAATAAAACTGTATGATAACGAAGGAAGAGAACTCTTGAACGAACCACCGTAAGAATTGAACAAGAAAGTAGAAAAAGCACAATTCACCGGGAAGAATTGGAAAATGAATGAAGATACTTGTTAGGATTTAGATACAAGAGAAACAAGGAGATCATGAGCTGATTAGAGAATAGTCGAATGATGCACCGGTAAGATTTGGAGAACGAGAGCTGAAAGATTGAATGAATAATTTTTAGATGATGGGATCCAAAGAATCAAACTGAAAAATACTCCTGAATTGCTCCGGATGGGTGAAAAGAATTTTTACAATGGAGAACAATTATGAGAGGATGGTATTAAGCTAGAACCACGAATCTTGAAGAGAATGGAGCAAAATTGATAGAAAAATCTTCTTCGGTTTTCAAATATAGAGAATGACGACGAAAAACACCATCAAGGATTGTTTAGACACTCCGGGATGACGAATAGAAAGGTTGAGCCAACAGTGAAAATAATATGAAAGATCTTGGAGAAAGACATATGACTGATGATAATTCATTCTTACGTCAAACTTCAAAAAGAAATTTGAGAATAACTCCAGAAAAATTTGAAGAGTCAGGTAAGATCCTGGGAAAAGACATGTGGTTTAGGGCCCACTCAAAAGAAAAACCGTTCAAATGATTGCTCGAAAGAGGGATTGCACCAGTTGTATCCATCCTTCAACACATAACCAAGAAATCTTCAGAAATCATTTACCTCAACCTTCGAAAAACATCCGTTATACGAGTTATGGCAATACTCCCGAACTCCCGCCCCAGTACTAGGTGGCGTCGAGGTTATCTCACCAACAACTGCATAAAAGAGATTTTCGATGTCGGCGAACTCAGGTATTCCAGAACTGTAACGAGAAAATTGTGACGACAACTGTAGGATCGAAAGTATGTCTAGAGGGGGGGTGATTAGACTACTTGACCAAATAAAAACTTAACCTTTTCCCAATTTTAGTTCTTGGCAGATTTTAGCTAATTTAGGACAAGTCAAGCAATCATCACATGATTCAAGCAAGCATGCAAAGAGTATATTGGCAGCGGAAAGTAAAGCATGCAACTTGCAAGAATGTAAAGGGAAGGGTTTGGAGAATTCAAACGCTATTGGAGACACGGATGTTTTTCCCGTGGTTCAGATAGGTGGTGCTATCCTACATCCACGTTGATGGAGACTTCAACCCACGAAGGGTAACGGTTGCGCGAGTCCACACAGGGCTCCACCCAAGGGTAACGGTTGCGCGAGTCCACACAGGGCTCCACCCACGAAGGGTCCACGAAGAAGCAACCACCCACAAAGGGTCCATGAAGAAGCAACCTTGTCTATCCCACCATGGCCATCGCCCACACAGGACTTGCCTCACTAGCGGTAGATCTTCACGAAGTAGGCGATCTCCTTGCCCTTACAAACTCCTTGGTTCAACTCCACAATCTTGTCGGAGGCTCCCAAGTGACACCTAGCCAATCTAGGAGACACCACTCTCCAAGAAGTAACAAATGGTGTGTAGGTAATGAACTCCTTGCTCTTGTGCTTCAAATGATAGTCTCCCCAACACTCAACTCTCTCTCATAGGATTTGGATTTGGTTGAAAGAGGATTTGAGTGGAAAGCAACTTGGGAAGGCTAGAGATGAAGATTCATATGGTAGGAATGGAATGTCTTGGTCTCAACACATGAGTAGGTGGTTCTCTCTCAGAACATTTGAGTTGGAATGGTGTGTGTGTTCTGATGGCTCTCTCATCGAATGAGAAGAAGGTGGAGGGGTATATATAGCCTCCACACAAAATCCAACCGTTACACAGTTTTCCAATCTCGGTGGGACCGAATCAATAAGCTCGGTCGGACCGAAAAAGTAAACCTAGTGACCGTTAGTGATTTTCGGTGGGACTGACATGCAACTCGGTAGGACCGATATGGTTAGGGTTTGGGCATAACATAATCACGGTGAGACCGATTACACAAACTCGGTGAGACCGAATTTGGTAATTAGCTAACTAGAGAGTTGGTCAGGCAAACTCGGTGGGACCGATTTGCTCTTTCGGTGAGACCGAGTGGAACTCGGTGAGACCGAAAAGTTACAAAGGGGAAACACTGAGTTTACATTGCAATCACGGTGGGACCGATTCGCTCTTTCGGTGGGACCGAAAAGTTACTAAAGGGAAACAGAGAGTTTGCAACCCCATCTCGATGAGACCGAGATCCCTATCGGTAGGACCGAATTGCTAGGGTTTGGCAGTGGCTAATGACAAGTGAAACTCGGTGGCGCCGGATAGAAAGAATCGGTAGGACCGAGTTTGGCTTAGGGTTTAGGTCATATGTGGATATGGGAAAGTAGTTGAGGGTTTTGGAGCATATCACTAAGCACATGAAGCAAGAGGCTCATTAAGCAACACCTCATCCCTCCTTGATAGTATTGGCTTTTCCTAAAGACTCAATGTGATCTTGGATCACTAAAATATAAAATGAAGAGTCTTGAGCTTGAAGCTTTAGCCAATCCTTTGTCCTTAGCATCTTGAAGGAGTTCCCACAACCTTTAGTCCATGCCACTCCATTGTTGAACTTATCTGAAACATGCTAGATAGAAATGTTAGTCCAATAAGAGATATGTTGTCATCAATTATCAAAACCACCTAGGGAGCACTTGTGCTTTCAATCTCCCCCTTTTTGGTAATTGATGGCAACATACATAAAAGCTTTAGATAAAGATATAAAGAACAGCAAGTAAAGCTTTGGAAGGACATGTAACAAGCATAGGCTCCCCCTACATGTATGCACTCATGTAAATATGAAATATAGAGGCATGTGAGAGCATAACCATGACAGAGTAGGCAATGTGTTACATGTATCTTGGCCATATGCATCAGAGCAAAAGATTATCAAGGAAAATACCTTCATGTTCATGAGTCCTTCTTGCAAACAGTATGTACATAAGCAAGAACTCCTCATACTCATGATTTTGATGCATATACTTACCTTGTGGTCTTGAGTTGGCTTAGGATGGAATGAACCTGCACAAACAAAGTTAGATAACACAGGTACATCCACTAGCCAGAGCGAACAAAAGAAACCACAAGAATACCAAGACTGGGGTGACATGTAGAGAGTGAGTACAAGGTACCACATTGGATTCAACATGTCCCCAAGAATAAAGATATGCAATGAATTTGACTGATTTCTTTCCCTTAGGTGTCTTGCTCCCCCTGAATCTTACATGGGATATTGGGAGAAGATAGGGAACAGAAAATCAGAGCTGAAAGATACAAATGGATAGAACTTAATGCAAATACATGTCTTTCCCCCAAAAAGGCATGTGACATCTCTCCTCTTGAACATCAAGCATCTGGGATCCTTGAGTATTCTCTCCCCCTGGAAATCTCTTTCTCCTACAAGCTTTGATGTGATCTCTCTCTCCCCCTTTGACATCAATTTCCAAGAAGGGCTTTCTGAAATCCGTCGTATAGGTTTGGTCCTTGAGACTCAGCACAAAGCAATGGATAAAACTGTGATGCTTGTAGAGGACAAGATTCATTGAGTAGAGCTGGATCAGAAGAAATATAGAACAAGTGGCAAACTGTTTTTCCTGTTGCGAAGTCGGTGGCACCGAGTGGTATGTTTCGGTGGCACCGAAAAGATTCGGTTGGACCGAAAATTACAAGTCGGTGAAACCGAGTTCACACAGAGAAAACACTTGTCACCTCAGCTCACTAGACATGTAGGATCTCACAAAGATTTGTAATGAATTACCTAAAGGATTTGCAAGGAATTAAATGCAGAAAATGCAGAACAAAAACAAAGAGAAAAGAGAAGAAACTGAAAGATCTAGATGAAGTTTTTTTTTGAAAAAGAGAAAGAAACTAAACATGCATGAGACAAATGCAATAACACAGAAAAGAACACAAGAGAACTTCATCTAGAGTTGGGCGGTGACATAGTCACCTATGTTAGAGTATATTGACTTAGGAGTCAAGTGCGAACACTTGATCATAGGTCATACTCATCGTTTAAGCTCAAAATGGGGTTACCATTTTCCGTTTAAGCATCTTGATGTATTCACATCTTGTTGAGTTGCTTTGACTCATGTCTTGGAGTAAAGCTTCTCTAAGATGGAATAACATACCTTGGGTGGTGGTGTGGTTCTTGCTCATGTAGTTGAACTTGTGTGGGTGCTCAAGGTTGATGTAGCTCATCAAGAGTTGGGAGCACCACTTGGAGTTTGAGTTCATCTACCTACATGGGTTAGTTCTTGCAAGGAAGAGCACTTGTGTATCCAAAAATGACAATCATGAAGCTCAACATAGAATTTGTCAAAGGATATGTTTAAATGGTTTTGTGCTTCCTTGTCTTCAACCACCATTGTGTAGAGTGGTGATGTAGAGATTGCTCAAGATGTGAGTGAGTAGCAATCTCATGGAATTAGATTCAACCAAGCACCTACATGGGTTAGACAACATGCAAGGTGCAAATATATCCAAGACATAAGATAGTTATCATAAGAGATATATCATGGATTAGTCATAAGCTCATGTCTTGCATGTATCCAATGGAGTTTCTACTCCAAGTTGAAGCATAAATTGATTTGTATTGGTAGTAGAAAAATTGGATACATGCAAGACATGAGCTTATGACTAATCCATGATATATCTCTTATGATAACTATCTGATGTCTTGGATATATTTGCACCTTGCATGTTGTCTAACCCATGTAGGTGCTTGGTTGAATCTAATTCCATGAGATTGCTACTCACTCACATCTTGAGCAATCTCTACATCACCACTCTACACAATGGTGGTTGAAGACAAGGAAGCACAAAACCATTTAAACATATCCTTTGACAAATTCTATGTTGAGCTTCATGATTGTCATTTTTGGATACACAAGTGCTCTTCCTTGCAAGAACTAACCCATGTAGGTAGATGAACTCAAACTCCAAGTGGTGCTCCCAACTCTTGATGAGCTACATCAACCTTGAGCACCCACACAAGTTCAACTACATGAGCAAGAACCACACCACCACCCAAGGTATGTTATTCCATCTTAGAGAAGCTTTACTCCAAGACATGAGTCAAAGCAACTCAACAAGATGTGAATACATCAAGATGCTTAAACGGAAAATGGTAACCCCATTTTGAGCTTAAACGATGAGTATGACCTATGATCAAGTGTTCGCACTTGACTCCTAAGTCAATATACTCTAACATAGGTGACTATGTCACCGCCCAACTCTAGATGAAGTTCTCTTGTGTTCTTTTCTGTGTTATTGCATTTGTCTCATGCATGTTTAGTTTCTTTCTCTTTTTCAAAAAAAAACTTCATCTAGATCTTTCAGTTTCTTCTCTTTTCTCTTTGTTTTTGTTCTGCATTTTCTGCATTTAATTCCTTGCAAATCCTTTAGGTAATTCATTACAAATCTTTGTGAGATCCTACATGTCTAGTGAGCTGAGGTGACAAGTGTTTTCTCTGTGTGAACTCGGTTTCACCGACTTGTAATTTTCGGTCCAACCGAATCTTTTCGGTGCCACCGAAACATACCACTCGGTGCCACCGACTTCGCAACAGGAAAAACAGTTTGCCACTTGTTCTATATTTCTTCTGATCCAGCTCTACTCAATGAATCTTGTCCTCTACAAGCATCACAGTTTTATCCATTGCTTTGTGCTGAGTCTCAAGGACCAAACCTATACGACGGATTTCAGAAAGCCCTTCTTGGAAATTGATGTCAAAGGGGGAGAGAGAGATCACATCAAAGCTTGTAGGAGAAAGAGATTTCCAGGGGGAGAGAATACTCAAGGATCCCAGATGCTTGATGTTCAAGAGGAGAGATGTCACATGCCTTTTTGGGGGAAAGACATGTATTTGCATTAAGTTCTATCCATTTGTATCTTTCAGCTCTGATTTTCTGTTCCCTATCTTCTCCCAATATCCCATGTAAGATTCAGGGGGAGCAAGACACCTAAGGGAAAGAAATCAGTCAAATTCATTGCATATCTTTATTCTTGGGGACATGTTGAATCCAATGTGGTACCTTGTACTCACTCTCTACATGTCACCCCAGTCTTGGTATTCTTGTGGTTTCTTTTGTTCGCTCTGGCTAGTGGATGTACCTGTGTTATCTAACTTTGTTTGTGCAGGTTCATTCCATCCTAAGCCAACTCAAGACCACAAGGTAAGTATATGCATCAAAATCATGAGTATGAGGAGTTCTTGCTTATGTACATACTGTTTGCAAGAAGGACTCATGAACATGAAGGTATTTTCCTTGATAATCTTTTGCTCTGATGCATATGGCCAAGATACATGTAACACATTGCCTACTCTGTCATGGTTATGCTCTCACATGCCTCTATATTTCATATTTACATGAGTGCATACATGTAGGGGGAGCCTATGCTTGTTACATGTCCTTCCAAAGCTTTACTTGCTGTTCTTTATATCTTTATCTAAAGCTTTTATGTATGTTGCCATCAATTACCAAAAAGGGGGAGATTGAAAGCACAAGTGCTCCCTAGGTGGTTTTGATAATTGATGACAACATATCTCTTATTGGACTAACATTTCTATCTAGCATGTTTCAGATAAGTTCAACAATGGAGTGGCATGGACTAAAGGTTGTGGGAACTCCTTCAAGATGCTAAGGACAAAGGATTGGCTAAAGCTTCAAGCTCAAGACTCTTCATTTTACATTTTAGTGATCCAAGATCACATTGAGTCCATAGGAAAAGCCAATACTATCAAGGAGGGATGAGGTGTTGCTTAATGAGCCTCTTGCTTCATGTGCTTAATGATATGCTCCAAAACCCTCAACTACTTTCCCATATCCACATATGACCTAAACCCTAAGCCAAACTCGGTCCTACCGATTCTTTCTATCCGGCGCCACCGAGTTTCACTTGTCATAAGCCACTGCCAAACCCTAGCAATTCAGTTCTACCGATAGGGATCTCGGTCTCACCGAGATGGGATTGCAAACTCTCTGTTTCCCTTTCGTAACTTTTCGGTCTCACCGAAAGAGCGAATCGGTCCCACCGAGATTGCAATGTAAATTCAGTGTTTCCTTTTTGTAACTTTTCGGTCTCACCGAAAGAGCAAATCGGTCCCACCGAGTTTGCCTGACCAACTCTCTGGTTAGCTAATTACCAAAATCGGTCTCACCGAGTTTGTGTAATCGGTCTCATCGAGATTACGTTATGCCAAACCCTAACCATATCGGTCCTACCGAGTTGCATGTCAGTCCCACCGAAAATCTCTAACGGTCACTAGGTTTACCTTTTCGGTCCGACCGAGTTTGTTGATTCGGTCCCACCGAGATTGGAAAACCGTGTGTAACTGTTGGATTTTGTGTGGAGGCTATATATACCCCTCCACCTCCTCTTCATTCGTTGAGAGAGCCATCAGAACACTTCTACAATTCCAACTCATATGTTCTGAGAGAGAACTACCTACTCATGTGTTGAGGCCAAGATATTCCATTCCTACCATATGAATCTTGATCTCTAGCCTTCCCCAAGTTGCTTTCCACTCAAATCTTCTTTCCACAAAATCCAAATCCTATGAGAGAGAGTTGAGTGTTGGGGAGACTATCATTTGAAGCACAAGAGCAAGGAGTTCATTACCTACACACCATTTGTTACTTCTTGGAGAGTGGTGTCTCCTAGATTGGCCAGGTGTCACTTGGGAGCCTCCAACAAGATTGTGGAGTTGAACCAAGGAGTTTGTAAGGGCAAGGAGATTGCCTACTTCGTGAAGATCTACCGCTAGTGAGGCAAGTCCTTCGTGGGCGATGGCCATGGTGGGATAGACAAGGTTGCTACTTCGTGGACCCTTTGTGGGTGGTTGCTTCTTCATGGACCCTTCGTGGGTGGAGCCCTCCGTGGACCCGCGCAACCGTTACCCTTTGTGGGTGGAGCCCTCCATGGACTCGCGCAACCGTTACCCTTCGTGGGTTGAAGTCTCCATCAACGTGGATGTAGGATAGCACCACCTATCCGAACCATGGGAAAAAATCCATGTCTCCAATTGCGTTTGAATTCTCCAAACCCTTCCCCTTACATTCTTGCAAGTTGCATGCTTTACATTCCGCTGCTCATATACTCTTTGCATGCTTGCTTGATATGTATTGTGTATGTTGAAATTGTGCCTAAAACTCCACTCAAACCAAAAAGGCCTAAAAATTGCAACTTTAGCACTAAGTGTCTAATCACCCCCCCTCTAGACACATCTACTTCTAGATCCTACATCGAGCAGCAGAGGGGTTGCGAGAGAAAGAAGAAAGAAGGAAGAAGGAGAAAAATGGGGATGGTTTTCAGATCCTATTTATAAGGAGACAAGGAACAGGCAAGTGCGAAATACGAGGAGGCCGAAAATATGGTCATCCAGCTACCAGGACACCTCGATTCTCGGGATAATCATTAAGATAAAGATCCGTTGAGATATGTGGATGAAGTGTGAGGTAATGGTAGATAACGTCATGGCGGGTTATCACAAAATCCTGGAGATGACGTCATGGCGGGTTACAAATTTTCGCACAATAAAGAGGAGAAGATTTCTTATAAGTGTTGAAGATTGACATGAACCAGTGCAAATTAATCTGGGGCCTAATGTTGGGCATATAACTATTAGGTATGACCCGCCCAGGAGGGGCCGGGTTATACCTATGGCGACTCATGATGCCTAAGACAGCTCTGGAAGATGGCGGTTTAATAAAAGGCCCAAGACCCAAAGGTGACTCAAGGCCCGTAGATATAAACCGCCATATGTACATAACTTGCATTGTAAGGTAGGAATAGTTAGAGACCGAGCCGGACTCTGTTTATGAGCCGGCCGGGATTCTATGAGCCGCCGGGGCAGCTTCTGTATATAAAGGGACGGCCCGGCGGCGATTTTGGGCAAGTAAGATCAGATCGAAAGCTAGGTCAAGCGGATTCACTCCCTAGTAATCGAAACATAAGCAATACCACCTCGAACTGGATTAGGCTTTTACCTTCATCGCAAGGGGCTGAACCAGTATAACCCTCATGTCCCTTCTCCCGTTTAACCCCTTTAAGCTTCCTAGTTGCGATGGCTCCATGATTAAGTCCTTCCCCTAGGACATCCGTCGTGACAATTCCACGACATAAAACCAACTGCTAGATCCCCGATCGTCCCAACTAGGCACTACTACTGATCATCAGGAAACGACACATAGTAATGACCAAGGTCCTCGTCGAACTCCCACTTGAGTTCGGTAGCATCACCTGCACTTTTATCATCGGCACCGGCAACTGTTTTGGAAGTATCCGTGAGTCATGAGGACTCAGCAATCTCACACCCGCGAGATCAAGACTATTTAAGCTTATGGGTAGGATGTGGTGATGAGGTGGAGTTGCAGGAAGCGCTAAGCAAATATGGTGGCTAACATACGCAAATAAGAGTAAGATGAGAAGCTACGCAACGGTAAAAAAACTAGAAGTGATCCTGAAGCTACTTACGTTCAAACATAACCCCAAACCGTGTTCACTTCCCAGACTCCGTCAAAAAGAGACCATAATGGCTACTGAGGGAGTCCTGGAATAGGGGGTCTCCGGATAGCCGGACTATATCCTATGGCCGGACTATTAGACTATGAAGATACAAGATTGAAGACTTTGTCTCGTGTCCGGATGGGACTCTACTTGGCGTGGAAGGCAAGCTAGGCAATACGGATATGTATATCTCCTCCTTTGTAACCGACCTTGTGTAACCCTAGCCCTTTCCGGTGTCTATATAAACCAGAGGGTTTTAGTCCGTAGGACAACATACAATCATACCATAGGCTAGCTTCTAGGGCTTAGCCTCTCCGATCTCGTGGTAGATCAACTCTTGTAATACTCATATCATCAAGAATAAATCAAGCAGGACGTAGGGTTTTACCTCCATCAAGAGGGCCCGAACCTGGGTAAAACATCGTGTCCCCTGCCTCCTGTTACCATCCGCCTTAGACGCACAGTTCGGGACCCCTACTCGAGATCCGCCAGTTTTGACACCGACATTGGTGCTTTCATTAAGAGTTCCTTTGTGTCGTCGCCATTAGGCTTGATGGCTCCTACGATCATCGATAGTGATGCAGTACAGGGTGAGACTTTTCTCCCCGGACAGATCTTTGTGTTCGGCGGCTTCGCACTGCGGGCCAACTCGCTTGGCCATCTGGAGTAGATCGAAAGCTACGCCCCTGGCCATCAGGTCAGGTTTGGAAGCTTAAATTACACAGCAGATATCCACGGAGACTTGATCTTCGACAGATTCGAGCCCCTGCCTTGTGCACCACGCGGTCACGATGAGTACGATTTAGCTCTATCACCGGACCGTATTCAGGAAATCGCACCGGCAGCCAGTCCGAGCCTCAATTCGGAGCCAGTTGTGCCATCCATGGACGGGTGGATAGACCCCGTCACGGAGGCCGTATCCTCAGCGGCAATCGAGCCGAATATCGACCTTACCCTTCACGAGATCCGTGTTGCCAAATTGCGGATCCTTCCCTGGCCACGGACTCCGAGCCGCCTGCGCCCGTGCCTATCAAATCCGATTGGGCGCCAATCATGGAGTTCACCTCCGCGGATATCTTTCAGCACTCGCCCTTCGGCGACATACTGAATTCATTAAAGTCTCTCTCCTTGTCAGGAGAGTCCTGGCTGAACTATGTCCGACAGGATTGGGATGCGGATGACGAAGAAATTCGCCGCCCACCCACCACCCACTTAGTAGCCACTGTCGATGACTTAACCGACATGCTCGACTTGGACTCCGAAGACATCAACGGTATGGACGACGATGCAGGAGATGAACAGGAACCACTGCCCACAGTGCATTGGACGCCCACTTCATCACATGACGTATACATGGTGGACACACCAAAAGAAAACGACGACGAGGAACGGAAGGACGCAACGAAGGGTTGTCCCCTCGAGAAGCAGTCAAAGCGGCGGCGTAAGCGCCGCTCCAAATCCGCCTCGCCAGAAACAATGATCATATAGACCCAGCGTTAGAGAAGGGTGATCCATCGCCGGACCACGGCAACACAGAGAATCAAACCAAACAACCTGACTCTGTCAAAGATAATAGTCTGGACGACATCACACCGGACAGACACCTGGAGCAACAGAATGCCCGTCAAAGGCTTGTTGCCACTGTGAGGAGTCTAAAAAAGCAGAAGCAAAGGCTCAAGGCTGCGGAAGACACACTCAGAATCCGATGGAGTAAAGTACTCAACACATCAGCGAAGTACGGCGGTAATCGCCCCACCAAGAGCTACCCGAAGCGAAAGTTGCTACCTGAATTCGATCAGGAGGCCTTAGATCCCCCACAACCAAAAATGAAAACGGCCATCTGGCTGGATAGACGACCTCACGGACAACATAGAGCGGCAAGCAACGCCGCACATAAGCCAATACACGATCCACGCGAGGGCTCGCATCAAAAGGACGGCGCAACCAGATCCATCTATGGACCACACTAGCGCGCTCCAGCATACGATGCAACACAACAAACATCCGAACAATGCGGTACACCCAGATACAGGGGTGCCGCACACCCGCTATGTTTCACCGACGAGGTGCTGGACCATGAATTTCCAGAGGGATTCAAACCCGTAAACATAGAGGCATACGACGGAACAACAGACCCTGGGGGTCTGGATTGAGGACTATATCCTCCATATCCATATGGCTCGAGGAGATGATCTCCATGCCATTAAGTATTTACCGCTCAAACTCAAAGGGCCAGCTCGGCACTGGCTTAATAGCCTCCCCGAAAGCTCCATTGGAAGCTCGGAAAAGCTCGAAGACGCTTTTCGGGCAAATTTTCAAGGGACTTATGTCCGACCTCCGGATGCAGACGATTTAAGTCATAGAACTCAACAGCCCGGAGAGTTAGCCCGAAAGCTTTGGAACATGTTTCTTACTAAAAAGAACCAAATAGTCGACTGTCCGGACGCCGAAGCCTTGCCAGCTTTTAAACACAGCGTCCGAGACGAATGGCTTGCTAGACACCTCGGCCAAGAAAAGCCGAGAACAATGGCAGCATTAACAAGCCTCATGACCCGCTTTTGCGCGGGCGAGGACAGCTGGCTAACCCGATGCAACACCAGCGACCCAAGTACATCCAAAGTTAGAGATGGAAACGGGAAATCACGACGCAGCAAAAATAATAAGCGTCGGAATAAAGAAGACAGCCCGAAGAGCACAGCGGTAAATGCCGGATTCAGAAGCTCTCGGCCAGGTCAGCAAAAGCCGCCCTCTAAAGGCAGCAGAGACGAACTGTCCAGCCTAAACAAAATTCTGGACCGAATATGCCAGATCCATAGCACCCCTGGTAAACCCGCTAATCATACCCACAGAGAATGTTGGGTCTTCAAGCAGTCCGGCAAGCTCAACGCCGTACACAAGGGGGAGGATACACCAAGCAAAGACGAGGATGAGCCTCTCAAGCAAGACATTGGGGAACAAAAGAAATTTCCACCAGAGGTCAAGACAGTAAATGTGTTACACGTGATCAAGGGGAGAAACAAAGAGGCACTCCCAGAGAAATATGCCCAAGGGCCTATCAGCGCGGAGTCCTGCCACTAGTCGTCTCAACCGATCACTTTCGACCATCGGGATTACTCAGCAAGTATCCGGCGTGCAGGATGGGCTGCCTTGGTATTAGACCCAATAATTGACGGATACCTCTTCACACGAGTCCTGATGGAAGGTGGCAGCAGTATAAACCTGATATATCAGGACACCGTACGCAAAATGGGGATAGACCCAACGAAAATTTGCCACAGCAATACTACCTTCAAAGGAGTAACGCCAGGCCCATGGGCTCATTGCACGGGCTCCCTGCTAGTAGAGGTTATATTCGGCTTCCCCGATAACTTCCGTAGTGAAAATTTAACCTTCCATATTGCTCCGTTCCAAAGTGGCTATCAAGCACTACTTGGACGCGAAGCTTTCGCTCGCTTTAATGCAATACCGCATTACGCTTCCCTCACGCTTAAGATGCCCAGTCCATGTGGCGTCATTACAGTAAATGGAAATATTGAGTGATCCCTGCGCGCCAAAGAGAGTGCGGCTGCCTTGGCAGTCGCACACTAACACGGCCTCACCAACTAAAGCATTCGATAGGTCGTCAAGACTACGGACACGGTTAGACGAGTCCGACACAGCTATTACAAATACAAGGGGCTCAACGCGCGCAGACAAGTGGCAATTTTTCCTCACCTCGAATTATACATGGTTCTTTAAACCTACCTTTTTGCACGACAACTTTTCACCTAAGTTCCTCTCTTTTACAAATGAACATCGTGCTACACCCGTCCAGGATACGGCACAATGGAGACACAGGCGCAGACGTGCAGCAGGGACCCGTTCCAAGGATTCTTTTTAAATTAAGACCCTGTGTAAACCTTTCTTACTGTCTCTTGTTGATACACATCCCTCGGATTCTCAGTACTATTGAGAAGGATGCTGACATCTTGGCATGTGGCCACGTTAGAATAATGCACGTACCTGGACACCAGGGGCTTCTTACAAAGGGCACTGTTTAGGCCCGGTTTACACCATAAAGATCGAAAACCTTAGGGAGTGTTCGGCGTCGCGAGTTTGGCCTTATATGCATCAGCTCCGAATCATGTCTTTGGTCAAATGTTGGGTTTGCCCGGCTCCTGTGTTTTGCTGCCTTACGTTCCGCTCTATCGGCTAAGGCGGCACCAGGAGAACTACTTTGATTGTGCCCTGGTTCATCCGGACGAGCACCTCAGTAGAGAAATCCAAAAACTGACTGTCATGATATAGCGTGAGACTGGTCAACCACTCGATGACCTATCGGAATGTTAGAATTCATCCGCCTTAACGAAGGGCCGTTTCCAGGACAGGCATGTACGCACCCTGAATTCGGATGAGTGCGGAGCCACCTGGGGCTATATAGTAGCCCCACTATCAAACTCCTATGGCTGAGTGAAAGTGTTAAAGCATTATAGTCCGGTTGCCTAGTTCGCTGCGCCATCACCTACTTATTAGGACCAAGACATTGGATTAAGTGTGAATACGCGTCTTCTGCGAACACCCCCGCATTATATGCGTGGGGGATGAAGCCGACGAATGCAATCTTTCAGGTTATACACATGTATACATAAATGGCCACACAGGAGGCATCATATTACTTTCGGGCAAAAGCATAAATACAGCCTTGATAAATTTCATAAAAACATTGTTTTTACAATGGGAATACATGTCACTCAAACATAATATTCTTCGAGCACTGGGCCTCTATCAAATGAGCACCCTCAAGAACTTCTTCAAAATAGTGCTCAGCAGCCACTCGGCCTATGGCCGAACCCTGCGCCGCAACAGTGGTAGCACCCATCTCCTCCCAGTATGCTTTGACACGGGCAAGGGCCATCCGCGAGCCTTCTATGCACGCCGACCTCTTCATCGCATTGATGCGCGGCACCGCACCAAGGAACTGCTACACTAAGCTGAAATAGCTGTTCGGCTTCGGCTTTTCCGGCCACAAATGATCTACGACGGACCTCATGGCAAGTCCGGACAATCTATTAAGTTCGGCCCATTCGGCAAGCCGATCAGTTAGTGGAAGCGGACGCTCTGAAACGTTAAACTGCGACTAGAATAGCTTGTCCACTTCACGATATGTTTGATCTCGGAAGTATTCGGCCACATCGACAGCACTCGCCTTCAAATCCAGATATGCATCTGCCAAACTCCACAGCCGATCTAGAGGGGCATATCGCGGATCTCTGAACTTCCTCCGCAGCAAAAAGGGCTTCCCAGCCACAATATCACCAGCTTCACGTAGCTCTTCCTTCTTTGCCCTCATGACAGAGCGGGTGTCCTTGGCCGCCATCGTGGCCTTTTCGAGGTCCGTCTCCTTCGCTCGGCTCTCTTCTTTAAGGAACTGGCAACGGTCGGCAGTGTCTCTTATCTTTACAGCCATCTTGGCCATTTTATCTTTGCTCTCGCAATGTGCAGCCTTTTCGGCTCTTAACTCTTCGGCCGCCTTTAAAGCGGTCGCATTACTAATTCTTGCTTGTTCCTTGGCTTGGGAAAGTTCCGCCCGAAGGGTCACCACGGTGGCATCTCCATCTTCAGTCACAACATATTAAAGATACTGGCGTTATGCTGCTCTTCCTATGTGACATTCACCAAAAAACATCACTTACCCTGTGCCTCGTCAAGCCGCTTGTTAACAAGCTCGATGTCGGCATCTGCCGCATCCAGTTGCCGCTTTAGTTCGGCAAACTCATTAGTCCGGCTAGTCACCGGAGCTTCAACCACCTGCACATGACGGCGGTTTGGTTATTACTTGGGACTACGATCCTCTGTTCGCCGCCGTTCTCGATGACAACCAGAGTCTCAGGGGCTACTATCTACACAAGGCACACCTAAAAATGTGCGGCACTATCAAAAAGTATATCATTTGACGTACCTCAAAGCCCGTCAGTAGACTCATAAAGGCTTCATGCATCTCGCTTTCGGCGGACGAAATTCTTTCCATCACTGTACCCATCAACATACAGTGTTCTTCTGAGATGGCCGCTCGCTCCAACAGCCCCCTCAGTACGTCTGACCGCATACCAGACGATGTCGGACTCTTCTGTTTGCTCTCTTCAAGAGCCGGATACCAGGGACTTCGGGTGACCATAGGATTATCTTCTAGCCTCATCGGATCCCGGGAGGCCCTCCTAGACGACACTTCAAGGTCGCCCGCTTCTTGAGCGGAGCAGTCCGGGGGAGGCGTTTCGCTCTCCATCATCTCTGGAAGAAGATCCCCCGAAGAGGAGCTTTGCTGAGAAGGGCGGAGATCCAAACTGCAAGATAAATGCTTCGGTTATTTTCCTTAGAGGTAAGGTAGGGTATCTTCACTATTAAAGTACTTTGTGATTACTTACAGCTCATTAGAGGGCTGATCCCCGCGCGGACTTTGTGCGGCAAGAGCACCCTCCAAGGCAGGACCCTCTGGTGGAGATTTCTTCTCCTGTTTGGAAACCTTGGTTTCCGGATCTTCAGAGGCAGTCCTCTTCCTTCCCCGAAGCGAGAGAAGGTCAGATTCTCCCCCTTGGTTATCCTCCTTCACGGAGGCGCTCATTCCCTCAGTTGGAATTGGTAGCGATGGGGGACCGCTTTCACCCTCATTATTCCCCCTTTATCTTCCTTTGAGGGCTTCGGGCAAGGTGCTAGCTCGAGCATCTTTTCCAGTACCGGATTGTCCAAATCCTCAGGAAGGGGGGCTGAACACCGAATCATCTTCACCTTTGTTAGCCAGTCCTAGTCAAAGAGCGATTTCTCAGAATGACATCATGATAAATGAAAGACAGTGTGTTCGGCTGGAGGATTACTTACTTGGTCGGCGGCGCGGTTGCTGCTCAGGCCCACGCCCTCGGTAGTATCCGGACACTCTATTTGGGGTCCGAAGAATGATTTATACATCTCCTCGTGCGTCAGGCCGAGGAAATTCTGAATAGTGCATGGTCCTTCTGGGTTGAACTCCCACATGCGGAGGGGCCGGCGTTTGCAAGGCTGGACTCGACGAACCAGCATGACTTGCACCACCGTAACCAGACTGAAATCTCCTTCGAAGAGATCTTGAATGCGGCTTTGTAGTATAGGCACATCCTTGGCTGGACCCCAGCTCAGCCCTCTGCTAATCCATGACATCAGTTGTGGTGGAGGGCCCGAGCGGAAAGCAGGGGGATCCACCCACTTGGCACTTCTGGGAGCTGGGATGTAGAACCACTCCCGTTGCCATAATCCGGACACCTCTGGAAAGGAACCCTTTAGCGATGGAGCTCCAACGATCTTGCTTAATGCGCCTCCGCACGCTACATGCTGCCCCTCGACCATCTTCAGCTTCACGTCAAAGGTCTTGAGCCACAGGCCGAAGTGAGGGGTGATGCGGAGGAAGGCCTCACATACGACAATAAACGCCGAGATGTGGAGAAAGGAGTTCGGGGCTAGATTGTGGAAATCTAGCCCGTAATAGAACATCAAACCCCTAACGAAGGGATCCAGAGTGAGGCCTAGACCTCGGAGGAAGTGGGAGATGAACACAACGTTCTCGTTGGGTTCAGGAGTAGGGACGACCTGCCCTCGGGCAGGCAGCCGATGCGAAACCTCGGCGGTCAGGTATCTGACCTCCCTCAACTTCTTGATATCCTCTTCCGTAATGGAGGAGGGCATCCACCGGCCTTGAAGGCTAGATCCGGACATGATTGAAGGTCCGAAGCACCTGACCTGGGCTTTGGGTGTTAGAACTCGAGGCGGGGGAAGGATTCGATTGAGCACGGGAGGGAAAAAAGTAAAAGCCTTGTCCCTTTATAAAGAGGGTGAATATCATGCGTCCTCCTAGTGGCCGTTTGGGACTTGCCTAAAATCTAGGAGTCCTAGGCACGGTTGGGTTACCCACAACCGTATTGATGAGAATCCCGTAATTAGGGGAACACGATCTCTGCTTTGACAAGACGTATCAAGAAACCGCCTCGCGTTATGTGTGGAGCTGGTTGAAGAAAAATGGTTCGAATAATCACCGGGCCATGGCTTAATGTCATGTTGCCAAAACAAGTCAACAAATTAGATTTGTGGAAATATTATTCTCTCTACGGTGGTATTTGGAACTTATTTTGCAGGGTCGGACACTATCCTTGTATTCAAATTTTTCCGTGGTGTATTCGGAGGAGCAACCCGCCTTGCCATGCCGAAGACAATACTGCGCGCCGGACTCATCGTCATTGAAGCCTGGTTCAGGGGCTACTGAGGGAGTCCTAGATTAGGGTGTCTCCGGACAGCCGGACTATATCCTTTGGCCGGACTATTAGACTATGAAGATACAAGATTGAAGACTTCGTCTCATGTCCGGATGGGACTCTACTTGGCGTGGAAGGCAAGCTAGGCAATACGGATATGTATATCTCCTCCTTTGTAACTGACCTTGTGTAACCCTAGCCCTTTCCGGTGTCTATATAGACCGGAGGGTTTTAGTCCGTAGGACAACATACAATCATACCATAGGCTAGCTTCTAGGGTTTAGCCTCTCCAATCTCGTGGTAGATCAACTCTTGTAATACTCATATCATCAAGAATAAATCAAGCAGGACGTAGGGTTTTACCTCCATCAAGAGGGCCCGAACCTGGGTAAAACATCGTGTCCCCTGCCTCCTGTTACCATCCGCCTTATACGCACAATTCGGGACCCCCTACCCGAGATCTGCCGGTTTTGACACCGACAGCTACACACACGGTTGATTCATTTTAATTAAGTCAAGTGTCAAGTTCTCTACAACCAGATATTAACAAATTCCCATCTGCCACATAACCATGGGAACGACTCTCGAAAGTTTATACCCTGCAGGGGTGTCCCAACTTAGCCCATCACAACCTCTCACGGTCAACGAAAGATATTCATTCTCCCGGAAAGACCCGATCAGTCTCGGAATCCCGGTTACAAGACATTTCGACAATGGTAAAACAAGACCAGCAAGACTGCCCGATGTGCCGACAAATCCCGATAGGAGTCACACGTATCTCGTTCTTAGGGAACACCGGATGGGCAAAACATCGGGTTGGCTAAGACCTCGGTTGCCCAGGGGCGCCGAACATCGCCCACTTAGGACCAACACCCAGAGGAGCACTGGCCCAAGGGGTGAAATAAAGATGACCCTCGGGTTTACATCCCCAAGGGAAAGTTATAGGTTGTTAGGCAAATGTAAAACCAAGTTTGGTCCTTACTGGAGGAGTTTTATTCAAGGAGAACTGTCAAGGGGGTCCCATAACCCCAACCGCGTAAGGAACGCAAAATCAAGGAACATAACACCGGTATGACGAAAACTAAGGCGGCAAGAGTGGAACAAAACGCCGAGCAAAAGGCCAAGCCTTCCACCATGTGCCAAGTATATAGATGCATTAATTAAAATAAGAGATATTGTGATATCCCAACATATCCATGTTCCAACATGGAACAACCTGCAAGGGACCTGTAACTAGCAATGCTATAAGAGCGGCTTAGCAAAAGCAATAACTTAGCCAAACAACGGTTTGCTTTAAGGTGGGTTAGAGGATTGACATGGCAATGTGGGAGGCATGATAAACAAGTGGTAGGTAGCACGACATAGCGATAGAACAAACAACTAGCATGCAAAGATAGAAGTGATATTGAGGGTAATGGTCATCTTGCCTGCAGAGTTCTCAGAGTTGTCGAAAGCTTGCTCCGTGTTAGCGTACTCAACAGGTTCCTGCTTCACGTACTCTTCTCCCGGCTCTACCAAAAGCAAGAACACAAGCAATGGAACAACAATCAATCATGGTGCAATGCACAAGCAACATGATGCATGACATGACATGGAATGCGAGGTATGATGTGCAATGCATATGGGTACTTCAGAAGGAAAAGGATGATCAAGGCATCAACTTGGAAAACCAAGTATGCCGCTAGAAAGATGAGGTGATTTCGATCAAAATGGATATAAGGATCACCAGAAACGGATGCACGGTTTGCAAATGACAAGCAAAACAAGAATGATGCAAATCTGCGATTAACAGCATCTTAGCAGTTAGAATGCAACAAGAAACTATGCTACAGCACTCCAACATAGTCACAAAGCACATGACCATAAAGTGCAGGTGAAGCTCTACAAATCATGAACACTGTGCTCCTGCTAGTACTCACCAGAACAAGCTCAAAATAGCATGGGAAAAATGCAAATGATAACAGATTCACAGACTTGGAGAAAATACTAAACATGTCAAAACAGCATCAGGAAGCAATGTTTATAGCTAGCAAACAACATGCTACAGGAACATATCATGGCAAACAAAGGCATGACATGCTAGTACTAACGGCATAGAACAAAACTCACTTACTGAACTATAACCAAATATGCATGGAAAATATGGTAGCACCCATGCAAACATGGCAAGTAATATGAACAGTTTCAGACTTAGAAGAAAAACAAGATATGGCAGAAACAGATTCATGATAGCAATTTTACAAGCTCATGCCGCTCGCCACAATGCATTTCATGGCATCACAAGGGTACCAATAGTAAGTAGACATATTCATGAAGCTAAGCATGGCAAGAGCAAGTTCATAGGGTACATGTATCACTAGAAAAACACATGGAAAAATGGATCATCATGTTAACAATCTGCCAGCAACAATATTTAGCAAACGTAGAGCACGGTAATGACATGCTAGATTACTCTATACATAGAACCAGAGGCGTGAATGGATAGGGAAATACCACATACTCAAAACACTCTTACTCTACTATCTCAAAATTTGCATGGATCTCATGGTAGCAACAAGTTTACATGGCATCAAAATGTAACAGGAAAATGACTTAGCAAAAACACCAAGTGTCTGAAATCAGCAACATCACATAGCCTACTTTGCATGCTTGTGCTAGTAACCACATAGCTCCTAAAAATACAAGGCTTGCACCACTTCAAAGATGGCATAATGAAGCTCATAAAGCATGTAGACATCATGCTCATAGGATGCACACACAAAATGCAACGAAAATGACAAATCACTAAGTTCTGTTAACAATAGCAGTTAACATCATATAGCACTTTTGCAATGTGTATAATGGTGTCAATATGGACAGTAACATGCATGCAAATGACAGTAACATTAAGAGCATCACGAGATGAACATTTCGATATATCATATGCATGATTCGGAGTTACGGCCATGGAGATATGGCATGATGAAGTGGGCACGAAAATATGAGGATTTCGAGACTTGGTGGAAAATACCACGCGGATCTAGGGTTTCCGAGGCACGGATCTTGAGGTTTGTCGGGGGAGTCACCGGACTTGGTGGCCGGAGGCGGCGGTCATAGCCGGGGAGAGGTGGCCGGAGTCGGGGGTGGCCGGAGCCACCGGAGGAAGGAGCCGGCGACGAGGGCGACCAGGATCTTGGACTGGAGTCGCGAGAGAGCAGCGGACGGCGGACAGAAGATGGCTGCGGTGGTCAGAGGAGGCGGCGACCATCGAGAAGGTGCGGGCGGCGCGGTTGCACGGCGGCGAAGGGCGGCGCCGGCGAGCGCGGGCGAGCTGCGGGCCCGGGGGGCGAACGTGGGCTCTCCGGGCCGTGGCGGGTGGCGGCGGACGGCAACCACGTTGCGGACGCCGGTTAGTGTGGTGGCAGTGGCACGGAGTGTCTGGCTGTGATGCCCCCGATTTGACCGTACACTAATCATGCACGCAAATGTGTACGATCAAGATCAAGGACTCACGGGAAGATATCACAACACAACTCTAGACACAAATTAAAATTATACAAGCTTTATATTACAAGCCAGGGGCCTCGAGGGATCAATTACATAAGCTCGAAGACACAAGAATCAGCGGAAACAACAATATCTGAGTACAGACATAAGTTAAACAAGTTTTCCTTAATAAGGCTAGCACAAAAGTAGCAACGATCGAAAAGGCGAGGCCCCCTGCCTAGGACCTCCTAACTACTCCTCGAAGACGAACTCCATGTAGAAACATCCTGGGATCCTCTGGCTCCTGTACTCCATCATCTGGTTGCGACATCCGAGAAGAAAGGGAAGGGGGAAAAGAGGGAGCAAAGCAACCATGAGTACTCATCCAAAGTACTCACAAGCAAGGAGCTAAACTACATATGCATTGGTATCAATGAAAGGGGTAGTATAGGTGGACTGAACTGCAGAATGCCAGAATAAGAGGGGGATAGCTAGTCCTATCGAAGACTACGCTTCTGGCAGCCTCCATCTTGAAGTAGTAGATGAGAGTAGATGGTAAGTTAACCAAGTATCATCGCATAGCATAATCCTACCCGGCGATCCTCTCCTCGTCGTCCTGTGAGAGAGCGATCACCGGGTCGTATCTGGCACTTGGAAGGGTGTGTTTTATTAAGTATCCGGTTCTAGTTGTCATAAGGTCAAGGTACAACTCCGGGTCGTCCTTTTACCAAGGGACATGGCTATTCGAATAGATAAACTTCCCTACAGGGGTGCACCACATTTCCCAACATGCTCGATCCCTTTTGGCCGGACATACTTTTCTGGGTCATGTCAGGCCTTGGAAGATCAACACGTCGAATCCCCACCTAGGCACAATAGAGAGGTTAGCAAGCCAGTCTAAATCCTATGCGCGCAGGGGTCTGGGCCCATCGCCCATTGCACACCTGCACGTTTCGTACGCGGCCGGTGAGCAGACCTAGCAACCTCCATTACAAAGGAAGTTGTGTTACGCAATCCAACCCAACGTGCGCCGCTCAGTCACTAACATCACGAAGGCTTCGGGTGATACCACGATGTCGAGTGCCCATAACTATTCCCGCATAGTTGGTTAGTGCGTATAGGCCAGTGGACAGACTCAGATCAGATACCAAGATCTTGTTAAGCATGTTATCTTGAAGTAACCACAAACGCCGACTAGGGCCAGGCCCTCCTCTCACCTAGGTGGTGTCCACCTGCCCTGTCGCTCCGCCACAAAGTAACAGTCGGGGGGCCGTCGGGAACCCATGCCCACCACTACCTGGATGGAACCACCTGCCCCTTCAGCCCCCATATCCGAATCACTTGCGGGTACTCAACGAGCCGACCCGACTTTAGTCACAATATGTATCATGTGTAACATGTATAGTATATATACCCGTGATCACCTCCCTAGTGATCACGACCCAATAGTATAGCATGGCATACAGACAATAATGTAGGGCCACTGATGATAAACTAGCATCTATACTAAGCATTTAGGATTGCAGGTAAGGTATCAACAACTGTAGCAACAATGACAGTCTATGCAACAGAATAGGATTAACGGAAAGCAGTAACATGCTACACTACTCTAATGCAAGAAGTAGAGAGAAGAATAGGCGATATCTGGTGATCAAGGGGGGGGGGGCTTGCCTGGTTGCTCTGGCAAGGAGTCGTCGTCGTCGATGTAGTCGATCACAGGGGTATCGACAGCAGTCTCGGGGTCTGCCGGAAAGAAGTAACGGAGGGGGAACACATTAAATAACATAGCAATCAAAGCATCACAAAGTATAAAATGGCAATACGCGGTGCTAGGTGTGCCCTAACGCGGCAGTAGGTGATATCAGCAATGGGGGGAAACATCCGGGAAAGTATCCCCAGCGTTTTTGGACAGATGAACCAGAGGGGAAAAGTTGGTGCACGCTATGCTAGGGACGTGTGACAGACGAACGGAGGGCGTATCCAGATTCATCTCATCTTTTTGAGCAACTTTCATGTATAAAACTTTGTCATCCGAGCTACGGATTATTTTATATGATCTTTCAAAGTTTTAAATTTTTTCTAAAATTATGGATTTATTTTAATTCGAAAATAAACAGTAAACAGAAAAACTGGGTGCACCTGGTGTAGTGCACCCAACAGTGCACTAGGGGCTGACAGTGGGCCCGGGGGCTGCTGAGTTAGCAGTCAACGGTTAACTAGTTAGATGATAAACAGTGATGGAGGGGCCCGCATGTCATAGCAATTGGGGTTAGTTTTAATTAAACAATGTTTAATTTATGGGGGGGGGTCTACACGTCAGCTGCTAATTAGCCTAATTAGTATTAATACTAAAACTAAACTAAACAGGGGTCAGAGGAGACGTGAGGCTTTTGCGGCCTGTAGTGTACACATTATTGCATATGGTTGTGGGCATTTTTATTTGTTTTTTTACAACTATTTTCTGGGCTTTTAGTTGGGCATTCATGTGATAAAATTTTAATGGACTATGAAGCGGCTGGCGCGTTCCAAGTTCGAAGGGTTCAGCGCTCAGGCATGACTTTCTACTGGGTTCAGAACAAACTCGTACCCATATACACATACATGTAGAAAAATATCTTGGGTTCAGATATGGCTGTACGCTAGCTCCGCCAGCCATGGAGCGGCATCAGCAGATATACGCAACGGCAGCGACAATAGCGGGAGCATCAACAGGCCGCGAGAAGAAGCAGTGCAGCAACATCGAGGAGCGGTAGTAGACAACGAGCAGCAGGAGTAGCGCAGCAATAGCGGCGAAGCCGGGCGCGGTGGCTAGCGGGCGGGCGGCTGCGCGCTCCGGCAGAGGTGGGGGCGGCGAGCGAGGCTGTAGCAGGGTAGCAGGGATGGGCGTAGACATGCAAGGGCGACAGCAAGAGGGGTGCCTGGGGCGAGCTGGTGATGATCAGAGGGCACCGGGAGCGCGGCCATGGCGCGCATGGAGCGAAGCTCCGACCGCAGCGGCTAAGCTTGGGGAAGGGCACCTACGGCGACCGAATCGACGGGGAAGAAGGGGGAATCGAAGGAGGGCCTCACCACGGTCGCATAGAAGGGGACGACGAGGTTGGGGACGCAGTGAAGGTGGCAGATCGAGCGCCGGCGGCCGCAGATGCAGTTGGGGAGGAATGATGAAGACAACGGCGATGCGGCGTCCCGACTCGGTCCACTTGATGATGAAGAAGAAGTCGTCCACGGCGAAGCTCCCGGACACACTAGCTCAGCACGGAGGCGATGATGGCCGCGACGACGACATGGCGGCGGACGAGCTCGAGATCGAGCAATTGGAGAGGGAGAGGGGCAAGTGGGGGAAGGGGATTAGGTTTTCGGGGGTGCGAGGGAGAGGGGTTATATGCAGGGGGAAGGCCGGATGGCCGCCACGCAAGGCTCGGCCGGCCATGGCACCTCGGATGGCCTCCACGCCTCTGTTATGTGAACAGAGGAGAGGGGAGACTCCAAGTGGGCTGGGCTGCATTGTAGCTTAGCAGTCCTAAGTGCATAGTAGGTCTCCTATATTTTCGCATTCTATTTTCTGTAAGTTTTTCCACCACTCTTTTGCATTTAGTTTATGCAGCAAACGATTTTTGCTATAACTGAAACTTGACACATAATTCAAGCACAATATTTCTAGGAGTCACAAAACGTTCGAGGCCAAAAGGAGTTGTCTAACCATTTTTCGAAATTGGAAAGGCCAATTTTAAATGTTGCCGGACCACTAAATAAATTTCTAGGGGCACCTGGGAATCCAAAAGAGGTTGGTTCCAACATGACAAATAACCAGAGATTATTTTCCACACTTTGAACATTTTAGATTTTACGTTTGAAAACTTTTATTTTCGACTTTAATTTAAATTGGAATTTGGACCAGATTCGAACCAACGCGAGTTTAACAACAGTAATCATGATGACGTGGCATCATTAGCAATTATCCGGGCGTCGCAATTCTCCTCCACTACAAGAAATCTCATCCCAAGATTTAAGAGGTGGAGTAAGGGAAAAGTTTGGTTACGTGTCTAACGAATCTTCTCGTTATTGGTTGTTCTTCCCGAAGAAGTTGACACCTCTCGTTGAAGTCCTGATTTCTCCATTTGGAGTCATCACGATGAAGTCGTCATCCTTTCTTAGGGATCTTCATCCTACTTATGAATAGGGTAAGGGGTAGCTTCGAAAGAACGGACCTCTATAAGGTTGATTATCTGGTAGATAACTGAGGGAATGCGGCAGAAGGTATCTCTCGAATTGAAACGTAAGAATACACGAAGAGCATGGGAAGAAGGTACAGTAATGAGTTTGAAGCGAATAAGAAATCTTTTGATGCCAGAAACAAAGTAGCAAAGGGGTTCAGAGCAATGAATAAGCATTGCAGTTGAAACCAGAATAGATCTCTAGGAAGGTGGCTCATGAATCTCATTCGAAGCCAATCGGCTAGAATATCCTTGAAAATAGCGATGCACAGGAGAGTCGGGTTTTGATCCTGTGGTACTGTGGGTTATGTGCCCACATGTGGGCTAAAAAGTAGAAGGAACGGTGACATCTTGCATAGTCATGGTGGCAAGGCACGTCAGAGGATAGCTTGTCAGTTATGTCAGCAACAACATTGGTACCAAGGGCGAGGGTCGAAGAGAACCATTTTCCTGCTTGTTAAATGAGGCGGGCCACTAGGCAAAGTTCTCGTCCATCGGTGGCTACCAGAATGTCATCACAATAGTAACAGGGTCTTTTTGACAGAATTGTGCACCGAGGTGTTTACATAAGCAGGAGAATATTATTGCTTAGATCATATAGATCACAAGAAAGTTTAAACCAAACAATGGAAAGGAAAATGTATCCTTAGATTAAACAGAACAATTGAAAGGAAAATGTGTTTAAACACAAATTTTAGGGGTATATCCTTCCCAAGGACAAGCAGAGTATGATATCCACGATAGGGTATAATGTAGAAAACCATTTAGGTGAGGGGAGAGAAATTTCATGACATTACCCATACAACGGTGTTTGGATAACTGATAAAGAAACTTTAGCATTACGCTTCAAATGTTCTTATTGAGAATCGGAGTACCATAGTCATGCTTCGAAGTAGCATTGACATGGTCATCAGGTAAAGGCCAGGCTTCGGATTCCCAAAGGATCCATCAGGAACAACTTATAGAATAAGTCTTGCAATTTCCTCATGGAAGAATGGTTAACCTTGCTAAAAAGGAAACTATAACAGTAGGCCCTCCGGCCAGGTGGGCTAGGCATGACATCACCTTACCAGGTCATATAAAGACCAATGTTATAACTCTTGGAAAAATGTTCCAACCATCATATCTAACCGAGATTCAGATCTGATCGGTGCTGGGATATCTCAGACTCATGATGCTTGAGAAGGAAGGGGTGAAACACAATTTGACGAGATGGCATTGCAAGATTCTCGGGAGATGAACTATGGAAGCAAGTTCTGAATCATGAGTTCGTCATTAAACCAAGGAGACGATGAGGAGGTGGCTGATGAACTCAACGACAATTCATTGAGATTTCCAAAAGATGGATCTCCACAATTAGGTGAACAAGGAGATAACATTTGTCAGATCAAATGATATAATGAGGTATGCTTGAGGAAAAAATACACAAATAAACATTGGTTGGAAAGTGCACCCAAATATGGGCATAGGTAGCATGATCAATGTTAGAATGGTGATTCGATAACCAATGGTCTAAGAATGAAATGTCGACCATTAACTTCAAAGCAATAGGGTTTCTAGAAGTTTTCAATTCACACATCATAGTTCGATTACTGGTATTCCGGTTGGAACACGGGGAACAAGAAGAATGGTGATGGTGAGAAGTATTGCTTTATCAAGAATTCTTAAGAGGTGGTGAAATTTTCACAACATTCTTGATATAGGAGATGGTAATACTCCAAGGTAGGACATAAGATAAGCTGGATAGCCAGGAAATCAAGATACAACACCAAACATGAACAAGTTTGTGTTGGGGGGGGGGAAGGCAAGAATGTTGTCAATGATAACACAAATCATCGAGGGGCAAGGATGGTATTTCTCATCATGAATTCGATTGATATCCTGGAAGAGCTCAAAATATTGATGATGATCACGACATAGTTGTCGAGAGATTTCATGAAGGTGTAATCGATCAGCAATGACATCATGTCAAAGGAATGATGAAGCGAAGGGTTATTGGAACCATGGGTACGACACAAACTCGAAATCAAGCTTGATGTTCAAGGCGAAATGATATGACAAGGAAAATCGATGTAAGCTTAGCTCATGGTCGAAAATTGTGCTCCGGGAAGAAGGACCAGGTAGCACAGTTAAAGTTTTGCACAATAGTGATATAGCCGATCATGCTAGGAATGACTTGAAGGATTATTAAACTCGTAAGCAACGAAATTACTTATTGAGTCAGAGTGCGGAATCGATTCACTTATCGGTGTTCTCGTGTGACTAATAACTCAGAACCCGAGGGAAATCTGAAATTGGTGAGAACCAATACTAGATGAAGACTCATAGAAGCCACACCGTTCTTTGATATTCTCGAGATACTGGAGGGTAATACTTGAGGAAGATCAAAATAGAGGTTGCAGAGATATATTGATCTACAAAAGACAAGTGCTTTAACTTGTGTGAGAAATGGGATCAAGGAGAAAATATGGTCGGAACCATGATTGCAAATGATCAATTTAGCGATACCCGATGGTATTATAACAAGGAAATAGTTATTATTACAAGAAGCTTCCATGATAGGATCTACATCGTGTCCATGGGCATGAACACAAAGTTCAAGGTCGACTCCCACTTCTTCAATGCATAACCTTTCATTCACTACTCTATTAAAAATGATTTGAGTGTGAAGACATACCCGGTGAATTACCAGAGGAGTATGAACCTTGAAACACTTTCGGGTTCACACAGGTTAAGGAAGGCATAGGTTCAACCCATTGGGGCATCTTAGAAACATATACCACAAGCTTCAATAGTAAATAACACCAGCTCGAAAGCAGAGCATGGTTGTCCAAATCAGAGAATAGGATTTACCGATGGTATTATGTATTCCGAAAGAACTCCTCGAGGTTTTTGTATACGAAGAACACTGTCAGATGATAATTCAACAAAGGATTTAATGGTTCATATAGGAGCTGATGTGAGCATCGGAACACACTCAAAGGACGAAATAAAGCAATGCTTTGGATTATAGAAACAATTGACTAATTCAAAGCTCAAAGGCAAAGGAATTAAGATTTCCAAATCAAGGGATAAGGAGCAAGGGCTCTGATTAAGGATGGATAAGTCGAGTAGGTTTAGGGGAATAATCGATGGCAATTTGATTGGTCGAGATCCAGCTCATGTTTAAAATGACGCCTAAGCCGGAAGGTGAATTCTAGGACCTGTTTGAGGATTGTGAGCATTCACAACATATTGAATCAACGGACTCAAAATGATAATGGCAAAGGATGTCGATAAGATTACCAGACTTATGAGATTATTCATAATGCAAGCAAGCAAGAACTTCAAGAGCAATAGGCTGTTGAGGATTTTTGGAAGATCGAATGGATTTCAAAGACTTCTGTGAAACACGTGAACAACTGGGAATGAGCGGATAGTCAATAAGTGCGAGGAATTATCTGTAGGGGTATTCATGTGGCAAAGAACTGTAAGGCAATAGGCTCAAAGTATTTTCGGAACAATGGAGAGAATTTTGGGGTATCTTATAATATCAAGATCAACTGAGAATAAAAGTAAGAACGACAGGTGTATGTATTTATCCATAGGGATATATCGGTAGTACGGGATTGCAAAAGCGAAGGGCATAGAGTCTCGAGAGAACTTCTGAGAGTATCTTCGTAATCCTTCGCTGCACCAAGCAAGCAACTGGAGTGAGGGGCTCTCTGGAAGGAAGTGGTTACGAGAACCTAGAGTTAGAATTAGTAAATTCATTTTAACCCGAATAGAAGAGAGATTAGAGTCCCAGAGTATAGACAAGGAATAAAAGATCATAATACCACCCAATGGCGACATGGGCCCATGGGCCGCACAGCCATGTTAGTAAAACAGTTTTCATCGACTAGACTCAACTTTGGCCAAGGAGTGTGGAAGGGGGATTCCTACAGGCAGTTGGCTCTCATACCAACTTGTGACACCCCCGATTTGACCATACACTAATCATGCACGCAAATGTGTATGATCAAGATCAAGGACTCACGGGAAGATATCACAACACAACTCTAGACACAAATTAAAATAATACAAGCTTTATATTACAAGCCAGGGGCCTCGAGGGCTCGAATACATAAGCTCAAATACACAAGAGTCAGCGGAAGCAACAATATATGAGTACATACACAAGTTAAATAAGTTTGCCTTAAGAAGGCTAGCACAAAAGTAGCAACGATCGAAAAGGTGAGGCCTCCTGTCTAGGACCTCCTAACTACTCCTCGAAGCCGAACTCCATGTAGAAACATCCTCGGTATCCTCTAGCTCCTGGACTCCATCATCTGGTTGCGACATCCGAGAAGAAATGAAAGGGGGAAAAGAGGGAGCAAAGCAACCGTGAGTACTCATCCAAAGTTCTCGCAAGCAAGGAGCTACACTAGATATGCATTGGTGTCAATGAAAGGGGTAGTATATGTGGACTGAACTGCAGAATGGCAGAATAAAAGGGGGATAGCTAGTCCTATCGAAGACTACGCTTATGGCAGCCTCCATCTTGAAGCAGTAGATGAGAGTAGATGGTAAGTTAACCAAGTATCATCGCATAGCATAATCCTACCCGGCGATCCTCTTCTCGTCGCCCTGTGAGAGAGAGATCACTGGGTTGTATCTGGCACGTGGAAGGGTGTGTTTTATTAAGTATCCGGTTCTAGTTGTCATAAGGTCAAGGTACAACTCTGGGTCGTCCTTTTACCGAGGGACACGGCTATTCGAATAGATAAACTTCCCTGCAGGGGTGCACCACATTTCCCAACACGCTCGATACCTTTTGGACGGACACACTTTTCTGGGTCATGTCTGGCCTCGGAAGATCAACACGTCGCGGCCCTACCTAGGCACAACAGAGAGGTCAGCACGCCGGTCTAAATCCTATGCGCGCGGGGGTCTGGGCCCATCGCCCATTGCACACCTGCATGTTGCGTACACAGCCGGTGAGCAGACCTAGCAACCTCCATTACAAAGAAAGTTGCGTTAAGCGGTCCAACCCGGCGCGTGCCGCTCAGTCACTGACATCACGAAGGCTTCGACTGATACCACGACGTCGAGTGCCCATAACTGTTCCCGCGTAGTTGGTTAGTGCGTATAGGCTAGTGGCCAGACTCAGATCAAATACCAAGATCTTGTTAAGCGTCTTATCTTGAAGTAACCGCGAACGCCGACCAGGGCCAGGCCCACCTCTCACCTAGGTGGTCTCCACCTGCCCTGTCGCTCCACCACAAAGTAGCAGTCGGGGGGCCGTCGGGAACCCAGGCCCACCACTATCTGGATGGAACCACCCGCCCCTTCAACACCCATATCCGAATCACTTGCGGGTACTCAACGAGCCGACCCGACTTTAGTCACAACATGTATCATGTGTAACATGTATAGTATATATATACCCGTGATCACCTCCCTAGTGATCACGGCCCGATAGTATAGCACGGCACACGGACAAGAATGTAGGGCCACCGATGATAAACTAGCATCCTATACTAAGCATTTAGGATTACAGGTAAGGTATCAACAACTGTAGCAACAGTGACAGTCTATGCAACAGAATAGGATTAACGGAAACAGTAACATTCTACACTACTCTAATGCAAGCAGTAGATAGAAGAATAGGCGATATCTTGTGATCAAGGGGGGGGGGGGCTTGCCTGGTTGCTGTGGCAAGGAGGGGTCATCGTTGATGTAGTCGGTCACAGGGGTATCGGCAGCAGTCTCGGGGTCTACCGGAAAGAAGTAACAGAGGGGGAACACAATAAATAACAGAGTAATCAAAGCATCACAAAGTATAAAATGGCAATACATGGTGCTAGGTGTGCCCTAACGCAGCAGTAGGTGATATCGGCAAAGGGGGGAAACATCCAGGAAAGTATCCCCGGTGTTTCGCATTTTTGGATAGATGAACCGGAGGGGGAAAGTTGCGTGTACGCTATGCTAGGGACATATGACAGACGAACGGAGGAAGCATCCGGATCCGTCTCGTCTTTTTGAGCAACTTTCATGTATAAAACTTTTTCATCAGAGCTACGGATTATTTTATATGATCTTTCAAAGTTTTCAAAATTTTCTAAAATTATGGATTTACTTTAATTCGAAATTAAATAGTAAATAGAAAGCTGGGTGCACCCGGTGTAGTGCACCCAACAGTGCACTAGGGGCTGACAGTGGGCCCCGAGGCTACTGAGTTAGCAGTCAACGGTTAACTAGTTAGATGATAAACAGTGATGGAGGGGCCCGCATGTCATAGCCATTGGGGTTAGTTTTAATTAAACCGTGTTTAATTTATGGGGGGTCTACACATCAGCTGCTAATTAGCCTAATTAGTATTAATACTAAAACTAAACTAAATAGGGGCCAGAGGAGACATGAGGCTTTTGGGGCCTGCAGTGTACACATTGTTGCATATGGTTGTGGGCATTTTTATTTATTGTTTTACAACTATTTTGTTGGCTTTTAGTTGGGCATTCATGTGATAAAATTTTAATGGACTATGAAGCGGTTGGTGCGTTCCAAGTTCAAAGGGTTTAGCGCTCAGGCGTGACTTTCTAATGGGTTCAGAACAAACTCGTACCCATATACACATACATGTAGAAAAAAATCATTGGGTTCAGATATGGCTGTACGCTAGCTCCGCCGGCCATGGAGCGGCAGCAACAGAAATACGCAGCGGCAGGGACAATAGCGGGAGCATCAACAGGCCGCGAGAAGAAGCAGTGCAGCAACAGCAGAGAGCGGTAGTAGACAACAAGCAGCAGCAGCGCAACAACAGCAGCGAAGCCGGGCGCGATGGCTAGCGGGCGGGCGGCTACGTGCACTGGCAGAGGTGGGGGCGTCGAGCGAGGCTGCACCGGGGTAGCAGGGATCGGCGCGGACATGCAAGGGCAACAGCAGGAGGGGCGCCCGGGGCGAGCTGGTGATGATCAGAGGGCACCGGGAGTGCGGCCATGCTACGTCTTGAGCTTCCATTGGTTTTCCCCAAAGAGGAAGGGATGATGCAGCAGAGTAGCGTAAGTATTTCCCTCAGTTTTTGAGAACCAATGTATCAATCCAGTAGGAGGCCATGCTCAAGTCCCTCGTACCTGCACAAAACGATAGCTACTCGCAACCAACGCGATTAGGGGTTGTCAATCCCTTCACGGTCACTTACGAGAGTGAGATCTGATAGATATAATATTTTTGGTATTTTTGATATAAAGATGCGAAGTAAAAAGTAAAGGCAAAGAAAAAAGCAAAGCAAGATTAAAGTGATGGAGATTGATATGATGAGAATAGACCCGGGGGCCATAGGTTTCACTAGTGGCTTCTCTCAAGAGCATAAGTATTCTACGGTGGGTGAACAAATTACTGTTGAGCAATTGACAGAATTGAGCATAGTTATGAGAATATCTAGGCATGATCATGTATATAGGCATCACTGTAGCGACCTGACCCGAATGGATCACGTCTACTGTGCTACGGTGTCATCCCTGGATCAGCAATGCTAACACCACACAGTACATCAAGGATTTATAGCAGAGTTGCAATCACACACTTATTACATCGATGGCTCAAAAAGAACTTATTACAATAAATATGGCTGAAGGCCATCTAATATCGATAACAGCGGAAGACTCGGAAGATAAATGGGTCCATCAACTCCAGCGGCATCACTGAGTATAGAACCACGACCTAAAAGCTCTTTACTCGTCGTCTAAAAAGCCTGCAACATGAGAAGTTGCAGCCCGAAAACGGGTCAGCACATGGAATATGCTGGCAAAGTAACACATAGAGAGTAATGGAATGAAACAGCTATACTATATGCATATATGGCTGGTGGAAAGCTCTATGGTTACAGTTTTTGCGTAAAGCCAGTTTTTCCCTACTGCAAAGGAATAAATTTATTTAACTATCATGGTGGTTGTGAAACATTGAGAATGGTTGACAGCATTCTCAATCCCAATTAAAAATAATTAAAACCCAACAACATTAATTAGAAGTAACATGTTGAGATTCACATGAATATTCAAGTACTAGATACTCAAGATGTCCATAACCGAGGACACGGCTAATCATGATTAGTTTATACACTCTGCAGAGGTTTGCGTACTTTTCCCCACACGACTCGATCGCCTCCGTTTGTTTTCTCGCACTACATGGTGTTTGAGAAACGGATGACCGAGACATAGTCTTTCAGAAGCACTAGCACCTTATATGTGGGGTAGACCGGTACACCTACATCCCCTACATCTGCTAGTCCACCCCGTAAGAGTTTGCACAACTTAGTCAACTATGCTAGAGCCCATAGTAGCATGTGGCTGCACACGGAAGTTTCTAGCATGAATTATCTTATGATCCCTTTGAGCCTGGGTGGCGGTCCAAAAAACACAGGCAAGTCCTGATAGACATCAGGTGCCTCAATCCATCCAGATGTGTGTTTAAGTTGCCACCTTAGATAAACCATTAAAATTATCAACTCACATCTGTCATGGATATCACTCACCCAATCCACGTCTACTAGCATAGCATGGCATAAAAAGCAAACGTAGAAGTAACTCCCAAGGTTTCATAATAATACAGGTAATAGGTACTACCTCATCTACTTCCCATCCCACAATTTAATTAGATCCTAATCATGCAATGTGAGAGGATTGATCTAATGCAATAAAACATGGGTTGTAGAAAAGGTATGATCAAAGTGTTACTTGCCTTGCTGATGATCCGCGAGTCCTAGGGTTTCGAAGTAACAAGCGGCGCAATCCGGGTGATCTATCGCGGACAAACAACAAGCATACAATAAGTACTCATCTAATGCACAGTTAAAACTCGAACAAGAGATCGAACCAGATAGTTCAGCTTAAGAACTCCGGTTGCAAAGAAAGAACGAACCGAACAAACGACGGAAATACAAACGGCGGAAGAAAACAACTCGGTTCTAGCAAGTTGAATCTAGGTCAAAATTTTACTGTAGCAAAAGCTTGTTCAAGTTGATTAGACGGAACGGCGGTTTCGAGACGAAACTCCAGGCGCTTGAATCACCTGATTCCGATAAACGAGCGAAAAGAAAGACTAGAAAGAAGACCGGATCAAAGATCGCGATCGCGGAATAAATCCGACGAAAAGAAAAAGAAGAACGGTTAAACGAACGGACGTCGTTAACCTAGAAGAATCCGGTGATCATGTTCGTTAGGACGAACGGTCCGGCGAACGGTCCAAAGGCAACTAAATCGGAGAAGAAAACGAATCCGATCTAGGGTTTCGGAGAAGAAAACCGAACGAAAAACCGATCTAGAAAACCGGAACGGTTTAGAGAAGAAAAGAATCGGAACGATTAGAAGAAAACGATCCAAGAAAAAGAGACGCGGGGCAACCTCCGGCGAGGTCTCCGGCGAGGGGCTCCGGTGGCGGCGGCAAGGTGCGGCGGCGGCGGCGGTGACGTAGGGCGCGGGCGGCGGCTTAGGGCGGCGCGCGGGTGAGGGGTGGCGTGGCGCGGGGTGAGGGTGGAGCTCTAGGCTTTGGGTTTGATGATTTAGAGGGGGGGTGCTTGGGTATTTATATTGGGGAGGGGGGGTTTACTTGGGGTAGGGGACAAGAATTAGACTAGCAATAGGAATAAAAAAATAAGGAAAAAGAGGCAAGGGGCGCCCTAGAATCCTTTTAGGATTCGGTACAGGAGCAAGAGGCGGCGGCGGCCTCCTGGCCTTGCGCTGGCGCGCCTGGGCGCAGGGGCGGCTGGGGCTGTGGCCGGCCTGCGCCTTGGCCCGGCTGAGCCTTGGCTCTCTCTTTTTTTTAAATAGTTTCCGCGCGCAGAAGAAAAACAAAAAGAGAACTAAACGAGCTCCGAAAAATCTAAAGTAAATTTTCCCCAACTCCTAAAAATGAGCCGAACAAAATGAACTTTTCTCCGGACCTAAAATGCAATTTTCGAAAACGCGCATTTTTCCATATCCAAATAAAATGCAAATAAAACTCCGGCAAACAAAATTGATCTATTTATTAAATCTTCATTTTTCCTAAATTTTGGGAAAGTCATATTATTCCCCCTCTCATATTTTGATATTGGAAAAATAATTGAAGATAAAATAAAATAAATCAAATGATCCTCTTTTTCAAAATTTGAGAAAACTCAAATATGAAAATAACGAAATCTCCAACTCTCTCCGGAGGTCCTTGAGTTGCGTGAAATTTCTAGGATCAACCAAAATGCAAGAAAAATATGATATGCATGATGATCTATGTATAACATTCCAAATTGAAAATTTGGGATGTTACAATGACGTCCGTGACAAGTAGACCGAAATGATTCTGCATCGATTACTATTACTCCACTCATCGACTGCTATCCAGCATGCATCTAGAGTATTAAGTTAAAAACAGAGTAACGCCTTAAGCAAGATGACATGATGTAGAGAGATAAATTCATGCAATATGAAATAAACCCCATCTTGTTATCCTCGATGGCAACGATGCAATACGTGGCTTGCTGCCCCTACTGTCACTGGGTAAGGACACCGCAAGATCGAACCCAAAGCTAAGCACTTCTCCCATGGCAAGAACTACCAATCTAGTTGGCCAAACCAAACGGATAATTCAAAGAGACTTGCAAAGATAACCAATCATACATAAAAGAATTCAGAGAAGATTCAAATATTATTCATAGATAGACTTGATCATAAACCCACAATTCATCGGTCTCAACAAACACACCGCAAAAACAAGATTACATCGAATAGATCTCCACAAGAGAGGGGAGAACTTTGTATTGAGATTCAAAGAGAGAGAATAAGCCATCTAGCTACTAACTATGGACCTGAAGGTCTGAGGTAAACTACTCACACTTCATCGGAGGGGCTAGGATGATGTAGAAGCCCTCCATGATGACGGCCCTCTTCCGGCGGAGCTCCGGAATAGGCTCCAAGATGGGATCTCGTGGATACAGAAAGTTGCGGCGGTGGAATTAGGTTTTTGGCTCCTCTTCTGATCGTTTGGGGGTACGTGTGTATATATAGGAGGAAGAAGTACGTCGGTGGAGCACCGAGGGGCCCACGAGGCAGGGGGGCGCGCCCTAGGGGGGGCGCCCCCACCCTCGTGACCTCCTCTTTGACCCCCTGGCGTAGGGTCCAAGTCTCCTGGATCACGTTCGGTGAGAAAATCATGTTCCCGAAGATTTTATTCCGTTTGGACTCCGTTTGATATTCTGTTTCTCCGAAATACTGAAATAGGCAAAAAACATCAATTCTGGGTTGGGCCTCCGATTAATAGGTTAGTCCCAAAAATAATATAAAAGTGGAAAATAAAGCCCAATATAGTCCAAAACAGTAGATAATATAGCATGGAGCAATCAAAAATTATAGATACGTTGGAGACGTATCAGGCCATGGCGCGCATGGAGCGAAGCTCCGACCACGGCGGCTAAGCTTGGGGGAGGGCAACTACGGCGACCGAATCGACGGGGAGGAAGGGGGAATCGAAGGAGGGCCTCACCATGGTCGCATATAAGGGGACGACGAGGTTGGGGACGCAGTGAAGGTGGTAGATCGAGTGCCGGCGGCCGTGGATGCAGTTGGGGAGGAATGATGAAGACAACGGCGATGCTACGTCCTGACTTGATCCACTTGATGATGAAGAATAAGTCGTCCACGAGAAGCTCCCGGACACGCTAGCTTAGCACGGTGGCGACGATGGCCGCGACGACGACATGGCGGCGGACGAGCTCGGGATCGAGCAATTGGAGAGGAAGAGGGGCAAGTGGGGGAAGGGGATTAGGTTTTCGGGGGTGCGAGGGAGAGAGGTTATAGGCCGCGGGAAGGCCGGATGGCCTCCACGCAAGGCTCGGCCGGCCATGGCACCTCGGATGGCATCCACACCTCTATTATGTGAACAGAGGAGAGGGGAGACTCGAAGTGGGCTGGGCTGCACTGTAGCTTAGCAAGCCTAAGTGCACAGTAGGTCTCCTATATTTTTGCATTCTATTTTCCGTAATATTTTCCACCACTCTTTTGCATTTAGTTTATGCAGCAAACGATTTTTGCTATAACTGAAACTTGGCACATAATTCAAGCACAATATTTCTTGGAGTCACAAAACGTTCGAGGCCAAAAGGAGTTGTCTAACCATTTTTCGAAATTGGAAAGGCCAATTTTAAATGTTGCCGGACCACTAAATAAATTTCTAGGGGCACCTGGGAATCCAAAAGAGGTTGGTTCCAACATGACAAATAACCAGATATTATTTGCCACACTTTGAACATTTTAGATTTTACGTTTGAAAACTTTTATTTTTAACTTTAATTTAAATTTGAGTTTGGACCAGATTCGAACCAACGCGAGTTTAACAACAGTAATCATGATAATGTGGCATCATTAGCAATTATCCGGGCATCACACCGGCGGGGGCGGACACGTCCAGCGGGTGAGAGGAGTGGGGCTAGGGTTTCGGGACCCAGAATTTTAGGAGGGGTGCATATTTGGGTAGGGGAGCTAGGAGTGTCCAAATGAGGTGCGGTTTTCGCCCACACGATCATGATCCAATGACGGAGAGCATGCAGGGGGTTTAGATGGGTTAGTGGGCTGTTTTAAATGGGTGTTGGGCTGCAACAAGAGAGGGTCTTTTGCGGTTACCTGGTTAACCGTTGGGGCATCAAATAACCTCCAAATGGAACGAAATTTGACAGGCGGCCTACTGGTGATGTACCAAGGCCACTTGAAAAATCTCAACCCATTCTGAGAATGTTTTTCTCCCGCTCATGAAACGAGATTAGAGGGGTGCCACGGGTGCACATGGGAGTGTCGGATCACGAAACGGACAACGAGGAAAAAGACCAGATGCATGAGACGAACACGAATGCAAATGAGATGCACATGATGACATGAGATGAAATGCATGGCATGAACATAATGCAAAACGAAGACAAAAACCCAACCACGAAGGGAATATCATATCACATAGCCGGAAATGGCAAGAGTTGGAGTTACAATTATGGAAAGTTACATCCGGGGTGTTACAACACTCCACCACTACAAGAGGATCTCGTCCCGAGATCTAGGACTGGAAGAATTCCGGATATTCAGAACGTAGGTGGTCCTTGCGCTCCCAGGTGGCTTCTCAGTCGGAATGGTGTGACCACTTCACTTTCAGGAGTTTCATTGAGTTGTTGCGAGTCTTGCGCTCGGTTTCTTCAATAATAGCAACAAGATGCTCATGATAAGACAAATCTTCTTGGAGATTAATCTCTTCAAAGTTGATAGTGCGCTCGGGGGTCCTGAAGCACTTGCAAAGTTGTGACATGTGAAACACATCATGCACGTTTGCGAAGTTGGACGGAAGCTCAAGTTGATAGGCGAGGTCACCCTCTTTTTCCAATGATCTTGAAAGGACCCACGTATCTAGGGAAAGCTTCCCTTTGATACCGAAGCGTCGAGTGCCTTTCATTAGAGAGACGCGGAGGTAGACATGGTCTCCGATCTCGAAAGCCAAGTCACGGTGCATGCTATCATAGTAACTCTTCTGGCGTGATTCCGTGGCTTTGAGATTTTCACGGATGACTTTACACATTTCTTCAGCTTCTGTGATCAAGTCGTTGCCAAGAAGTTGGCGTTCACCAGTCTCGGACCAATTGACAGGAGTACGTCACTTTCTGCCATATAGAACTTCGAATAGGGCCTTGTCTGAACTTGCTTGGAAACTGTTGTTGTAGGAGAACTCGACATATGGAAGACAATCTTCCCACTTCATACCGAAAGAGATGACACAAGCCCTGAGCATGTCTTCGAGAATTTGATTGACTCACTCGACTTGCCCACTTGTTTGAGGATGGAAAGCTATGCTGAAGTGAATGTTGGTGCCCATGGCCTTTTGGAAGGAGTCCCAGAACTTAGAAGTGACAATGCTTCCGCGGTCTGAAGAGATCAATTGCGGAATACCATGCAAGGAGACAATTCTGGAGGTGTATAGCTCTGGCAACTGAGCTGCTGTGATAGATTCTTTGATTGGAAGGAAATGAGCCAGTTTTGTAAGCTTGTCAATGACAACGAAAATAGCATCATTCCCACGCTTGGACTTGGGAAATCCAGGGACAAAGTCCATTTTGATATGATCAAACTTCCATTCTGGAATAAAGAGGTTGGAGGAGACCAGCTGGTCATTGGTGTTCTGCTTTCACCTTCGGCAGACATCACATTCATTCATGATTGAGCAATTTCTCGCTTCATTTGAGTCCACCAATACGACTGCTTAAGGTCATGGTACATCTTCAAACTGCTAGGATGAATGGACAAAATATAATTGTGCGCTTCGTTCATTATGACCTTCCTTAGATCACCTTTAGGAACAACAATCCGGTCCTTGAAGAATAAAGTGTCTATGTCATCAATGCGATAGCACTTGTATTTGGGTTGGCCCTTGGCAATACCATGTTTCACCCTCTTCACTATGGTATCAAGGAGTTGTGCCTCATGAATTTGATCTTCCAAAGTAGGAGTGACTTCAAGGTTGGCAAGAAAACCTTGAGGAACAACTTGGAGGTTGAGCTTGCGGAAAGCTTCACAAAGATCCGGTTGGAATGGCTTGAGAATTAAGCTATTGCAATAAGCCTTCCTTCTCAAAGCATCTGCAATCACATTTGCCTTGCTTTGAGTATATTCAATACTTGGATTGTACTCTTGAATCATTTCAACCCAACGAGTTTGCCTGAGGTTGAGGTTGGGTTGAGTGAAGATATACTTGAGGATCTTGTGATCTATGAAAATGTCCACTTGCCTTCCCAACAAGAGATGTCTCCATGTTATTAATGCATGTACAATTGCCGCCAACTCAAGATCGTGAGTGGGGTAGTTCCTTTCGTTGGGCTTCAACTGACGAGAGGTATAAGCCACAACTTCTCTAGCATTAACACAACGCCGAGACCTTGCAATGAGGCATCACAAAAAACTTCGAATGGCTTTGATTCATCAGGAGGAGTTAAGATAGGAGCTGAGACTAGCTTCTCTTTAAGAGTATTGAAAGCAATGTCACACGCAGGAGTCCAGATATACTTGACATGCTTCTGGAGGAGGTTGGAAAGAAGCTTTGCAATCCTATAGAAATTCTCAACGAATCTTCGGCAATAGCTTGCAAGTCCAAGAAAACTGCAGAGCTGCTTGACATTCTGAGGAGGTTCCCAGTTCACAATTCCAGAAACCTTTTCTGGATTAACAACAATGCCCTTGGCGGAGATGATATGAGCAAGGTAAAGAACTTCATCAAGCCAAAACTCACATTTGGAAAATTTCGCATATAATTGATACACTTTGAGCTTGTCGAGCACCAATCGCAAATGCTTGGCATGATCATTCTTATTCATGGAGAAGAGCAAGATATCATCGAGATACACCAGGATGAATTCATTTGTATAGGGGTGAAGATGAAGTTCATCATGCGAGAGAACGTTGGAGGAGAATTGACAAGGCCGAAAGACATGACAGTATATTCATAAGAACCAAAGCTTGTTCTGAATGGTGTCTTGGGAATATCTTGTTCACAAATGCGAATCTGATGATAACCCATACGGAGGGCAAGCTTGGAGAATACTTTAGCACCTCTAAGTTGATCGAATAGCTCATTGATGTTGGGAAGTGGATACTTGTTCTTGATTGTCTTCTTGTTCAATGGACGGTCATCAACGCAAAGTCAGTTTGTGCCTTCCTTCTTCTGGACAAAAAGAACACCATAACCCCACGAAGATGAACTCGGTGTGGTCAAACCCAGACGCTCTTGTTCATCGAGCTATTTCTTCAATTCCTTCAGCTCCTTTGTTCCTAACTTGTATGGACGCTTGCAAACGGGTTCAGTACCAGGCTCAAGATCAATAACGAATTCAACTGGCCGGTGAGGAGGCATTCCCGGAAGCTCTTCTGGAAAGACATCTTGGTACTAACAAACGACTGGAATCTGAGAAATTGCATCTAGCTCGCCCTTCTCATTGAGAGAAAACAATCGAATGGTTTCATCCAGAGCGGCATAGATGATCACATCATCAAAAGAGTGTGTCAACTAAATCTCCCTGGCAGCACAATCAAGTTGAGCCTTGTGCTTAGAAAGCCAGTTCATCCCGAGAAATAGATCAATATCAGAGTCGCCAAGAACCATTGGAGAAGACAGAAATTTATAGTTGCCCATCTTGATGGAAACATCCGGAGCCATCATTTTGGTATTCATGAACAAACCCGGAGAGGAAACCGCTATCGGCTTAGGCAGATTGACAATATGAATATTGTGCATGGATGCAAAAGGTCTTGATATGAATGAAATAGATCCACCAGTATCAAATAAGACTTTTGCAGGAATATCATTAATTGGATGATTACCCATGATCACTTCGGAAGAATCCTCTACATGACCTGCGTTCATCATGTTCACCCTTGCAGACTTGGGATTATGCTTGACCACTGCATTGCTAGAAGTTCTCACAGGAGGAGGAGGCGGAAGGCGCCTTTGGTTGAAGCACTTGTTAGCATAGTGACCTTTCTGCTGACACTTGTTGCGAGTCACCTCTGAGAGCGGACAATGATAAGGAGAACTTGACCTTGGAGCTTGAGTCTGAGACTTGTTCTGATAGCCTGGATTGGGCGGGTGGGAAGATCCATGGCCACCTTTGTTCTTCTGCTGGTAGGGCTGACGAAACGGAGGAGGAAGCCAGAACTTTTGTTGCTTAGCTGCCACTTGTGAGGAAGAAGAAGACTGAACTACATCCCTGATACTCTTCTTAGAAGCCTCACACTTGAGCTAAGCACCTTCTTGCTTGAGGGCCATGTTATAGAACTGATCAAACTTAGTCGGCTCAAGAAGCACGAGAGCTAACTGCAGATCTTCTCTGAGGCCACCCTTGAAGTGATAGATCATGCTCTTTTCATCAGGAACATCCTGCCTTGCAAAGCGAGCAAGTTTCTGAAACTGCATGTTGTATTGGTACAAGGACATGCTGCCTTGCTTGAGACTGCGTTACTCCTCACGCTTGCTCTCAGCAACACTTGTTGGAATATGATGAGCTTTGAAGTCTTGGCATAAATCATCCCAGGTAATCACTCGACCTCCTCTGGAATCTTTTAATTGCTGATACCAATCAACAGCTTGGTCCTTGAGTTGAAACAAAGCAAACTTGATAAACTCCTCAGGCTTGACATTGCTACATTCAAAATGCTTGCAGATGTCCATGAGCCAATCATCGATGTCTGTGGCCTCGACATAGTTGCTGAAAGACTTTGGCTGATTTGCAAGGAACTAGTTGAGGGTAGCAAACTGAGGCTGATTGTTGAACTGCCCTTGACCTTGATTTCCTTGGTTGCCTTGGCCTGGATTTCTCTCTTCCAAGAGTTGCAAAAGCATCTGGGTGTTGGCATTGGTGGCTGCCATGACAGCTTGCCATGCCCTTAGAGGCGGAGGTGGTGGCGGAGGGTTCACCCGACTCACATCATTGCGTTCGGTATTTAGACGCGTTGGAGGAGCCATCCTGAAGAGGGTGACATCCGTTAGAATCTTGATAGATAGATATACAAGCTGAATCGATGGATAGAAATTGCAACATATAGTCTTCACAATCAACATGTGAACAGAATTGAACGAATGAACTCCAAAATTAACATCACACGTCCATTAAGTTGAGAAGCCACTTATATAAAGGTTTATGAAAGAAACAACAAGGTACGACTGGAACAAATAAGTGGTAAGGATCACCCAATCACAAACCAAATATCTGTGGGAAGAATAACTAGAGCTACTTGAATTCCCACCTATAAACTCCCGAAACTTTCTGGTTATGCAATCTGGTATTGGGGATACAGGGAGGCACAATATATATCACACAACTAACAAGCCCTACGCTCCAACTGTATATCCACCCGTCAACACATAACCAAGAAAACTATGGAAATCATGTACCTCAACCTTTGAAAAGCATCCGTTATACGAGCTATGGCAATACTCCCAAACTCCCGCCCCAGTACTGGGTGGCGTCGAGGTTATCTCACCAACAACTACATAAAATAGATTTTCGATGTCGGCGAACTCAGGTATTACAGAACTACAATGATAAAATTTTGACATCAACACCTCGGAGCTCAACTCCCTGGGACACTGCCACAAGCCCTAAATGTCAGGAGGCACCAAGAACAATGTTCTCGTCACAAGAATATCAGAACGATTCCAAGATACCTGTGTGATCCTAATTTGTTTTCGTGAAATTTGAGGAGAGGAAATACAAAACATCTACATCAAGAGGCCTCACCAGAGCGACGAAGGGACTGTGGAGTAAAAAGAATCCTACTCTCCGATATATATAATCCTAAGACTCAAAACATTTTGTTCTAGACTCAACAACGTCAGCGATTCGATCAAGCAGGGGGCTCCTAAGTCGGGGATGGCTCTGATACCAACTTGTAACGCCCACGATGTGGCTATAGATCCCACGTGTCGAGGCACGACTTAGAGGAATAACCGCATAGTGGTTTTGTCGCAAGAAGGGTCATCTTCACAACATCCCATGTAATGAACAAGAAAGGGATAAATAGAGTTGGCTTACACTTGCCACATCACACAATATTCAAATAAGTCATACATCAGCAGAATACACTCATAGTCCGACTACTAACAACCAAAACAAAAAGAAGATAAACCCAACTGCTAGATCCCCAATCATCCCAACTCGTCACCGCTACTGATCATCTGGAAACGACACATAGAAACGACCAACGTCCTCATCAAACTCCCACTTGAGTTCGGTAGCATCACCTGCACTGGTATCATCGACACCTACAACTATTTTGGAAGTATCCGTGAGTCACGAGGACTCAACAATCTCACACCCGCGAGATCAAGACTATTTAAGCTTATGGGTAGGATGTGGTGATGAGGTGGAGTTGTAGCAAGCGCTAAGCAAATAAGGTGGCTAACATACGCAAATAAGAGTAAGATGAGAAGCTACGCAACGGTCGAAAAACTAGAAGTGATCAAGAAGTGATCCTGAAGCTACTTACGTTCAAACATAACCCAAAACCGTGTTCACTTCCCGGACTCTGCCGAAAAGAGACCATCACGGCTACACACGCGGTTGATTCATTTTAATTAAGTCAAGTGTGAACTTCTCTACAACCAGATATTAAAAAATTCCCATCTGCCACATAACCGTGTGAACGACTCTCGAAAGTTTATACCCTGCAGGGGTGTCCCAACTTAGCTCATCACAAGCTGTCCCAGTCAACGAAGGATATTCCTTCTCCCGGAAAGACCCGATCAATCTCGGAATCCCAGTTACAAGACAGTTTGACAATGGTAAAACAAGACCAGCAAGACCGCCCGATGTGCCGACAAATCCCGATAGGAGTCGCATGTATCTTGTTCTCAAGGCACACCGGATGGGCAAGACGTCGGGTTGGCTGAGACCCCGATTGCCCAGGGGGCGCCGGCCATCGCCCAGTTCAGACCAACACTCAGAGGAGCACTGGCCCGGGGGGCTTAAATAAAGATGACCCTTGGGTTTGCAACCCCAAGGGAAAGTTATAGGTTGTTAGGCAAATGTAAAACCAAGGTTGGGCCTTGCTGGAGGAGTTTTATTCAAGGCGAACTGTCAAGGGGTCCCATAAACCCAACAGCCTAAGGAATGCAAAATCAAGGAACATAACACCGGTATGACGGAAACTAAGGTGGCAAGAGTGGAACAAAACACCGAGAAAAAGGCCAAGCCTTCCACCCTTTGCGAACTATATAGATGCATTAATTAAAATAAGAGATATTGTGATATCCCAACATATCCATGTTCCAACATGGAACAACCTGCAAGGCACCTACAACTAGCAACGGTATAAGAGGGGCTGAGCAAAACCGATAACTTAGCCTAACAACGATTTGCTAGGAAGGTGGGTTAGAGGCTCGACATGGAAATATGGGAGGCATGATAAACGAGTGGTAGGTAGGGCGAGATAGCGATAGAACGAACAACTAGAAAGCAAAGATAGAAGTGATATTGAGGGTAATGGTCATCTTGCCTACAAAGTTCTCAGAGTTGTCGAAAGCTTGATCCTCGTTAGCGTACTCAATAGGTTACTCCTTCACATACTCGTCTCCCGGCTCTACCAAAATCAAGAACACAAGCAATGGAACAACAATCAATCACCGTGCAATGCACAAGCAATATGATGCAAGACATGACATGGAATGCGAGGTATGCTGTGCAATGCATATGGGTACTTCGGAAGGAAAAGGATGATAAAGGCATCAACTTCGAAAACCATGTATGCCGCTGGAAATATGAGGTGATTTCGGTCGAAATCAATATAAGGATCACCAAAAACGGATGCACGGTTTGCAAATAACAAGCAAAACAAGAATGATGCAAATCTACGATTAACAACATCATAACACTTAGAATGCAACAAGAAACTATGCTACAACACTCCAACATAGTGACAAAGCACATGACCAAAAAGTACAGGTGATGCTCTAAAAATTATGAACACTGTGCTCCTGATAGAACTCACTAGAACAAGCTCAAAATAGCATGGCAAAAATGTAAATGATAACAGATTCACAGACTTAGAGAAAATACTAAACATGTGAAAATAGCATCAGGAAGCAATATTTATAGCTAGTAATCAACACGCTACAGGAAAATATCATGGCAAACAAAGACATGACATTCTAGTACTAAAGTCATAGAACAAAACTCCCTTCTTGAACTTTAACCAAATATGCATGGAAAATATGGTAGCACCCATGCAAATATGGCAAGTTATATGGATAGTTTCAGACTCAGAAGAAAAACAAGATATGGCAGAAACAGATTCATGATAGCAACTCTACAAGCTCATGCCACTCGCGATAATGCATTTCATGGCATCAAAAGGGTACGATAGTAAGTAGACATATTCATGAAGCTAAGCATGGCAAGAGCAAGTTCATAGGGTACATGTATCACTAGCAAAACACATGGCAAAATTGATCATCAAGTTAACAATCTACCAGCAACAATATTTAGGAAAAGTAGAGCATGGTAATGACATGCTAGAGTACTCCATAAATACAACTAGAGGCATGAATTGGATAGAGCAATACCACATCTTCAAAACACTCTTACTGAACTAAGTGTCTGAAATCAGCAACATCACATAGCCTACTTTGCATGCTTGTGCTAGTCCCCACATAGCTCCTAAAAATAGAAGGCTTGCAACACTGTAAAGATGGCATGATGGAGGTCATAAAACATGTAGACATCATGCTCATAGGACGCACACACAAAATGCAACAAAAATGCCAAATTACCAAGTTCTGTTAACAGACAACAGTTAACATCATATAGCACTTCTCGAGACGAACATTTTGATATATCATATGCATGATTCGTATTTACGGTCATGGAGATATGGCATGATGAAGAGGGCACAAAAATATGAGGATTTCAGGAATTGGTGAAAAAAATACCATGCGGATCTAGGGTTTCCGTGGCACGGATCTCGAGGTTCGTCGGGGGAGTCGCCGTACTTGGTGGCCGGAAGCGGCGGTCGGAGCCGGGGAGAGGTGCCCGGAGTCGGGGGGTGGCCGGAGTCGCCGAAGGAAGGAGCTAGCGACGAGGGCGACCGGATCCGGGACCGGAGTCGCAAGAGGGAAGCGGAAGGGTGTGGTGGTCAGAGGAGGCGGCGACCGTCGAGAAGGCACGGGGCGGCGCGGGCGGCGGCGAGCGCAGGTGAGCTGCGGGCCGGGCGGGGGGGGGGAACGCGGGCTCTCCGGGCCGCGGCAGCGGATGGCGGCGGGCGGGTGCCACGTGGCGGACGTCGGTTGGTGCGGAGGCGGCGGCGTAGAGTGTCCGGCGGGCGAGAGGAGCGGGGCTAGGGTTTCGGGTCCCGAAAGTTTAGGAGGGGTGCATACTTATAGGTAGGGGGAGCTAGGAGTGTCTAAATGAGGTGCGGTTTTCGCCCACATGATCGTGATCCAATGACGGAGAGCATGGAGGGGGTTTAGATGGGTTAGTGGGATGTTTTGGAGGGGTGTTGGTCTGCAACAAGAGAGGGGCTTTTGCGGTTACCCGGTTAACCGTTGCGGCATCAAACGACCTCAAAATGGAACTAAATTTGACAAGCGGCCTACCGGTGATGTACCAAGGCCACTCTACAAATGTCGACCCATTCCGAGAAGGTTTTTCTCCCGCTCATGAAACGAGATTAGAGGGGTGACACGGGTGCATGTGGGAGTGTCAGATCGCGAAATGGGTAACGGGGAAAAGAACAGATGCATGAGACGAACACGAATGCAAATGAGATGCACATGATGACATGAGATGAAATGCATGACATGAACAAAATGCAAAACAAAGACAAAAACCCAACCACGAAGGGAATATCACATCACATAGCTGGAAATGGCAAGAGTTGGAGTTACAATTATGGAAAGTTACATCCGGGGTGTTACGGTTCTACCCCAAAACCATCAGGGGAAGCTACAAAGACACTTTTCCACCGCCGCAACCTTCTATACCCATGACGTCCCATCTAGGGGCCTTTTCCGGCGTGCTGCCGGAGGGGGATTCGATCACGGAGGGCTTCTACATCAACACCATTGCCCTTCTGATGAAGCGTGAGTAGTTTACTTCAGACCTACGGGTCCATAGCTATGTGACGCCCCAAGACCGGAGTTTCAGATGCCTTCCATGTTTTCCGGGTTTCGTCGTGTGTTTTGTTTTGCTTGTTGCATTCCTCTTTGCATTGCATCATGTCATCATGCCATTTAATTTTGTAAAACTCTACTAAAGAAACCGTATGGATTTTTGGTCCATTTAAACTGAGGGATATTCACAATGGTGATTTCTCTTTAGAACTTACACTCCCAATATTATTAGGGAACTATAATAAATATTCCATTATCTGGAGATCACCCATAACACATTTGCATTATTCTTCAACTCTTCTTTTATCCGACTCAATTTTCTATCCTTCCTTTTCGACCTTTAAAAAAATTGAGTTGCAAATTTTACTTCTCCATATATGTTCCAAATCAACCCATAAATCACATTTGGTGTGTAGGGTCACCCCCTATAATCTCAACCCATTTGGAGTCCATTCAAATGGGTTTCGAAATTCAAACTTGTCTGAGTTAAATCCAACAAGTATGGATTTTACTTCCTGTAAAATTCTCTGTCTATTTTTTCAATTTCCTCGCATTGTTGTGAGTCCGGGAAAATAACCCCCATGTACAACTTCTTTCCCTAACCCTCTCTTTCTTTTCTTCTCTCTAATTCTTTTCTGTTAAAGAAAGTATGAGAGAGAGAGAGAGGAGAGAGACAGCCCAGGCCGTCCCATCCATTCCCCCAGCCCATCTAAACCTAAACCCTAGCCCGCACCTTGCTCTCCTCCTAGCGCCGCCACCCGAGAGCCCTGTTCCAACCCCCATCTCCTCGACCCCCATCGCTCTCTCCCTCACCTTCTCTCTCGCACACACGCAGGAGCCCCCGTGCTCGATCCCGATCCCACAGCGCCGCTCCTTATGTCCATGCCCGCGTCCCATCTCCCTCCGGCAGCCGCGACTAGCGTCGGCCCTGCCGCCAAGCGACGCCCGGGTCCTGCTCGGCCTCCTTCACCGTCTCGCCGCTCGAACTCAAGGGCCACATCTCCCGTGTCTCCCTGTCTTGCACTGTCCCCATCGCCTTGGTCCAAGCCGCCGCCTTGGAGCTTCTTCGCCGCCGGCACCCTTCTCCAGCACCCCAAGTCTCGTCGGCGCCTGCTCCTGCATCGAGTAGGGGAGAAAGGAGGACGAAGTCCACTGCTCTGCCCAGCGGCCCTGGCCTCCGACCGCGCCAACCCCGGCGCCCCTGCTGCCTCCTCCTCCAGCCACGCCTCTGCTACGTGCGAGAAGAGGACGAGGCGCTCGCTCGCCCCTGCCATGGTTGCTCGCCTCTGGACCCACCTCCTCGCCATCTCCTCTATGCCCATGGGCCTCGATGCCCTTGTTGTTGCTGCTGCTAGACCACCACGGCATCATCATGGAGACCATGGCCACCACCGAGACCCCCTGGACCCGTCAAGACGTGCACACGGAGACCCAAGTCAAGAAACTACCGATGGCCCTCCAAGTTCAACAATCGTCGACATCGGAGTACCACTACTTCAACGTGTGTACAACTATGTAGATTCGCTAAGTACCCCTTCGGATTCGTCAAGTTCGACTACACCGCCAAGACCGTCCAGGATTCGCCAAGTACAATGCCGTCGGTGCCCCTCCAAGTTTGATGTTGGAACATGCATGACTACGGGATTCGCCAAGTACCACGATGCCCCCCGAGGAGTTCGGGTTCGACAAGTCTGATGTCGCGCTTGTACAACTAGCTACCGAGACCGAGACCGGCGAGACCGACCTTGTAACGCTATGCCAAGTACCTCTACCGGTGACTCGAACATCCACGAACCGTTTACAACTACCATCGAGGGCCGACACTACCACTACTTCGTCTACTTCCCTCGACAAACCCGAACCATCCCGATTGCACGCTTCGAAGGTATAACCGCCGAGATGATGACCCACGGAACAAATGCATGTTGTGTGATGTATGAGTTGCACCCTATGTTTGCACCGTGTCCGAGTTGTCACTTGCTCGGTCCTCCTCGTTTGCCGCTAACCCGTGGGAACCCGGTTATTGGGATCACCCCACCATCTTGCATGATGCGCTCCCGTCACACCCATTTCCTTTTGCACCGGTATCCCTATGAGCTACTGGATCATCGAAATGATGCCGTGGCCTCATTTCCGTTTCGCCGCCGTGGCACCTTTTCCGTCGTAGTTGCCGTGGCACCTCTTTCGTCTCCGCCATGATGACAAAATGCTTCATATCATGCTCTTATCAACATTTTCATAATTATGTCATAAAACTTGCAAGTGTCATCCGCATCATGATAACAACTTTTAAAATGTTTAAATTGTTGTTGCATTAAATTGCTAAATGCACATGAGGATTTTCTGGAATGGTTGTTGTTATTTCCAGCCTCATTTAAAATTTTCTAAACCACTAATTTAATTATGCTTCCCTCTTGCCATGATTAACAACATTTAATATTGTTGGGTACATAACCGAGAGAGAACTAAATAAGCCATGTGGTGTTTGGTCAATATGCATCCCGATGCATATTGATCTCCACTTAACTTGTAGTGTTATTTGTGCATTTTGCCATGCCATGCTTCACTAAACCGGACATGCATCATACTTGATTGTGCATCATGCCATGATTATGTGATGGTTGTTTACCATGATGTTTTCTCCTTTCTGGTGTTGCTTCTTCTTGTTAGTTCCGGTAACGTCGCGTTTGTGAGGATCCCTTCGACTACGTCCGTTTGCCTTCTTCATGGACTCGTTCTTCTTCCTTGCGAGATCTCTGGCAAGATGACCATACCCTCGAAATCACTTCTATATTTTCTTGCTAGTTGTTCGCTCTTTTGCTATGCCGCGATACCTACCACTTGCTATATCATGCCTCCCATATTGCCATGTCAAGCCTCTAACCCACCTTTCCTTGCAAACCGTTGTTTGGCCATGTTATCGCTTTGCTCAGCCGCTCTTATAGTGTTGCTAGTTGCAGGTGAAGATGGAGTTTGTTCCTGGTTGGAACATGTTTATTATTGGGATATCATTATTATATCTTGTTTACTTTAATGCATCTATACACTTGGTAAAGGGTGGAAGGCTCGGCCTTATGCCTGGTGTTTTGTTCCACTCTTGCCGCCCTAGTTTCCGTCATACCGGTGTTATGTTCCTTGATTTTGCGTTCCTTACGCGGTTGGGTTATAATGGGAACCCCTTGACAATTCGCCTTGAATAAAACTCCTCCAGCAGGGCCCAACCTTGGTTTTACCATTTGCCACCTAAGCCTTTTTCCCTTGGGTTCTGCAGACTCAAGGGTCATCTTTATTTTAAGCCCCCCGGGCCAGTGCTCGTCTGAGTGTTGGTCCAAACTAGAGCCCCTTGCAGCGCCACCTAGGGGAAACTTGAGGTTTGGTTTTAATTGTATGGATAGCTTATCCGCTGTGCCCTGAGAACGAGATATGTGCAGCTCCTATCGGGATTTGTCGGCACATTCGGGTGGCTTTGTTGGTCTTGTTTTACCATTGTCGAAATGTCTTGTAACCGGGATTCCAAGTCTGATAAGGTATTCCTGGGAGAAGGAATATCCTTCGTTGACCGCGAGAGCTTGTGATGGGCTAAGTTGGGACACCCCTGCAGGGTTTTGAACTTTTGAAAGCCGTGCCCACGGTTATGGGCATATGGGAATTTGTTAATATCCGGTTGTAGAGAACTTGACACTTAACTTAATTAAAATGAATCAATCGCGTGTGTAGCCGTGATGGTCTCTTTCCGGCGGAGTCCGGGAAGCGAACACGATCTTGTGTTATGCTTGAACGTAAGTAGCTTTCAGGATCACTTCTTGATCACTTCTAGTTCACGACCGTTGCTTTGCTTCTCTTCTCTCTCTTATTTGCGTAAGTTAGCCACCATATATGCTAGTGCTTGCTGCAGCTCCACCTCACTACCCTTTTCCCTACCCATAAGCTCAAATAGTCTTGATCTCGCGGGTGTGAGATTGCTGAATCCTCGTGGCTCACAGATACTTCCAAACAGTTGCAGGTCCCGATGATACCAATGTAGATGACGCAACTGAGCTCAAGTGGGAGCTCGATGAAGATCTTGTTCGGTGTGTTGTTTTGTTTCCTGTTGATCAGTAGTGGAGCCCAGTCGGGGCGATCGGGGATCTAGCACTTGGGGTTGTCTTTCTTTATTTGGTTCCATAGTCGGACCTTGATTGTATTGTGGGTGATGTAATGCTATTTTTATGTATTGTGTGAAGTGGCGATTGCAAGCCAACTATTTATCCCTTTCATATTCAGTACATGGGATGTGTACAGATTACCCCTCTTGCGACATGCCTACCATGCGGTTATGCCTCTAAGTCGTGCTCTGACACGTGGGAGATATAGCTGCATCGTGGGTGTTCCAAGTTGGTATTAGAGCCTTCCCTGACTTAGGAGCCCCCTGCTTGATCGAATCGCTGACGTTGTTGAGTCTAGAAAAATGTTTTGAGTCTTATAGGATTATATATATCGGAGAGTAGGATTCTTTTTAATCCTCAATCCCTTCGCCGCTCTGGTGAGGCCTCCTGACGTAGAAGTTTTGACTCTTCTCTCCTCAAATTCCATGATTTTTTTAGGATCACGCGGGTATCTTGGAATTGTCCCGATGGTTTTGTGATGAGAACATTGTTCTTGGTGCCTCCTGACATTTAGGGGTTGTGGCAGTGTCCCGGGGAGTTGAGCTCCAAGGTGTTGTTGAAAGTGCAACTATCCCTAGGTGGTTTTGGTAATTCATAACAACATATAGCTCATTGAGCTAATGCTATTCCAAGATGATTATTTCAGGAAAGCTCAATGATTGGCATGGCATGGATGTGAAAGTGGAACCCTCAAAATGCTAAGGACAAAGGATTGGCTCAAGCTCAAAAACTCAAGACTCTTCATTTTATATTTTAGTGATCCAAGATCACATTGAGTCTTTAGGAAAAGCCAATACTATCAAGGAGGGATGAGGTGTTGCTTAATGAGCCTCTTGCTTCATGTGCTTAGTGATATGCTCCAAAACCCTCAACTACTTTCCCATATCCACATATGACCTAAACCCTAAGCCAAACTCGGTCCTACCGATTCTTCCTATCCGGCGCCACCGAGTTTCACTTGTCATTAGCCACTGCCAAACCCTAGCAATTCGGTCCTACCGATAGGGATCTCGGTCTCACTGAGATGGGGTTGCAAACTCTCTGTTTCCCTTTCGTAACTTTTCGGTCCCACCGAAAGAGCGAATCGGTCCCACCGAGATTGCAATGTAAACTCAGTGTTTCCCCTTTGTAACTTTTCGGTCTCACCGAGTTCCACTCGGTCTCACCGAAAGAGCAAATCGGTCCCACCGAGTTTGCCTGACCAACTCTCTGGTTAGCTAATTACCAAATTCGGTCTCACCGAGTTTGTGTAATCGGTCTCACCGAGATTATGTTATGCCCAAACCCTAACCATATCGGTCCTACCGAGTTGCATGTCAGTCCCACCGAAAATCACTAACGGTCACTAGGTTTACATTTTCGGTCCGACCGAGCTTATTGATTCGGTCCCACCGAGATTGGAAAACTGTGTAACGGTTGGATTTTGTGTGGAGGCTATATATACCCCTCCACCTTCTTCTCATTCGATGAGAGAGCCATCAGAACACACACACCATTCCAACTCAAATGTTCTGAGAGAGAACCACCTACTCATGTGTTGAGACCAAGACATTCCATTCCTACCATATGAATCTTCATCTCTAGCCTTCCCAAGTTGCTTTCCACTCAAATCCTCTTTCAACCAAATCCAAATCCTATGAGAGAGAGTTGAGTGTTGGGGAGACTATCATTTGAAGCACAAGAGCAAGGAGTTCATTACCTACACACCATTTGTTACTTCTTGGAGAGTGGTGTCTCCTAGATTGGCTAGGTGTCACTTGGGAGCCTCCGACAAGATTGTGGAGTTGAACCAAGGAGTTTGTAAGGGCAAGGAGATCGCCTACTTCGTGAAGATCTACCGCTAGTGAGGGAAGTCCTGTGTGGGCGATGGCCATGGTGGGATAGACAAGGTTGCTTCTTCGTGGACCCTTTGTGGGTGGTTGCTTCTTCGTGGACCCTTCGTGGGTGGAGCCCTGTGTGGACTCGCGCAACCGTTACCCTTGGGTGCAGCCCTGTGTGGACTCGCGCAACCGTTACCCTTCGTGGGTTGAAGTCTCCATCAACATGGATGTAGGATAGCACCACCTATCCGAACCACGGGAAAAACATCCGTGTCTCCAATAGCGTTTGAATTCTCCAAACCCTTCCCTTTACATTCTTGCAAGTTGCATGCTTTACTTTCCGCTGCCAATATACTCTTTGCATGCTTGCTTGAATCATGTGATGATTGCTTGACTTGTCCTAAATTAGCTAAAATCTGCCAAGAACTAAAATTGGGAAAAGGTTAAGTTTTTATTTGGTCAAGTAGTCTAATCACCCCCCTCTAGACATACTTTCGATCCTACAAGTGGTATCAGAGCTTTGGTCTCCATTTGCTTTGATCTCCATAGCCTTGGTTTCACAACCTAGGAGAGTATGGCGTCTAGCGAGGGAAATTATCACCGTAGAGGTCCTTACTTTGATGGTACTAATTTTGCTAGTTGGAAGCATTAAATGAAAATGCATATTCTTGGACATAACCCCGCCGTTTGGGCTATTGTGTGTGTTGGTTTGCAAGGTGACTTCTTTGATGGGAGAGAACCGAACCGTGAAGCTACCGCGGATGAGTTGAAGATGTTGCAATACAACGCTCAAGCTTGTGACATTCTCTTCAACGGATTGTGCCCCGAAGAATTTCAACAAAATCAGCCGCCTTGAGAATGCGAAGGAAATTTGGGACACTTTGATTGATATGCACGAAGGTACCGACTCCGCCAAGGAATCCAAGTTGGATGTGCTTCAAAGCCAACTTGACAAGTTCAAGATGAAGGATGGTGAAGGTGTCGCTGAAATGTACTCTAGGCTTGCTCTCATCGCAAATGAGATTGCCGGCTTAGGAAGTGAAGAGATGACCGATAAATTCATCATCAAGAAGATTCTAAGAGCCTTGGATGGAAAATATGATACCGTGTGCACATTGATCCAAATGATGCCCAATTACAAAGATCTCAAGCCAACGGAGGTGATTGGAAGAATTGTTGCTCATGAGATGTCACTTAAGGATAAAGAGGAACTTCACAACAAATCAAGTGGTGCCTATAAAGCCTCATGTGAAGCCCCTACATCATCAAGTGAGAAACAAGACTTCAATGAAGAATTGAGCTTAATGGTGAAGAACTTCAACAAGTTCTACAAGAGTAGAAGCAAAGATAGAAGCTCCAAGTCAAGGTCCTACAATGACAAAAGATCTTCTAGTCGAGAGCGAAACTGCTACAATTGTGGAAGACCCGGACACTATTCCAATGAGTGTACGGCTCCCTACAAGAGAAGAGAAGATTCTCCAAAAAGAAGAAGCAAAGGATCACCACCAAGAGAGAGAAGGAGTAGAGATGATCGTTATGAACGAAGATACTCACGGAGAAGCAAGGATTCAGAAAGGAAGGAATAGTCATCAAGGAGCTACACAAGACGAAGACATCAAGCTCATGTTGGTGAATGAGTATCCAGCTCTGACTCCGACAGCCACTCCGAGAGAAGTTATTACTCCGGCTCCGAAGATACTCAAGATGAAGGTGTTGCCGGTCTAGCACTTGTGTCAACCAACTCCTACGACATATTTAACTCACCAAATGAAGGAATTGGAAGATGCTTCATGGCCAAAGGTCCTAAGGTAACACACCCCGAGTATGTTGATTTCAATAGTGATGAAGATGACTTGTTAGGTGATGATTTGCTTGGTGACAACTCTAGTGATGAATACTATGATGAAATGTCAATTAAACATGTTAATCAAGATAAAACGAATGACAATGATAAGGAGAAGATTGAGGCCCTAACTAAAGAACTAAAAACTATTAAGTTAGCTCATGAAACCATCTTCGAAGAGCATCGAGAACTTTTAAGAGCTCATGAGAAATTACGCTTTGAGAAGCTCAATCTTGAGCAAGAGCATGAGTTCTTAAAAGCAATCAATGATGATCTCCGCAAGAAAAGTTCTTCTTACATTGCCAAGCGTTTACTCTTATCTACTTACATGCCTCAAGTCAAGTCTAGTAACAAGAAAGATTCTTCCTCTAGCAGTAATAATGATCATGTTAAATCCAATATTGTTGCTTCTAGTAGTTCTCTTGATTCCACTAATGATTCTCTTAGCCAAGTTACACTTGAGCAAGAAAATAGCTTATTGAAGGGAATTATAGAGAAAGGAGTGTACAAAAGCCTTGCCGGGAGTAAGCAATTCGAGGAAATTGTGCGCAAGCAAGGAATGCACCGGAAGAATCAAGGTGTTGGTTTTGAACAAAAGTTCAATGCCAATGGAGTTGAGTGGGAAGAAGATCAATACCCCAAGACAAAGTTTGTCCCTCAACAAGAGAAGTATGCTTCTTTCAAGGGGACACAAGCTCAAGATGATCTTCCACCACAAGACTACGAACAAAAAGGCAAGGACAAGCTTCAAGAGGAAATTGATGCATTTGAAGAAGCTCCTAAGACCTTAGTCAAGTGGATTCCCAAGACTACTTCAAGTTCCACTTCATCAAGTATGACTACAACTCCAAGGATTCCCATCAAGATGATGTGGATCCAAAAGAAGAAGAACTAGAGAGTTCTTGAGGGTGACTCCGCCAACATACTTCACTCTTATCATTTTGGCAAGAACAAGTGCAATCAACTTCCACATCTTGCACTAGTTCAAGGAGTCACAAACCCTCTTGTTGGTAAAACAAGGGACAAGGTAACCTAAGAAGTTTTCATGGACATCATCTTTTGTGCGCATCACTCTATGTCTATGGATATCCTTGCTTGTTCCTTGTGGGACTAACCCATGTGGGTATTGAAAGTGCAATTCACTCAAATGGATAGCTCCAAGTGATCTACATCAACATTGAGCATCCACATCTTCAACATCTACATGAAGTCATCATCGACAAAACCCAAGGTTAGTTCATCCCTCTTAGGGGGGATATCACATCTAGGGGGAGCTTTACTCTAAGACTTGAGCTAAAGCAACTCTAAAGATGTGAACAAAACAATTCTTTATGTAAAAGTGGTAACCCCACTTGAGCTTAAACGATGAGTATGACCTATGATCAAGTGTTCTCACTTGACTCCTAAGTCAATATACTCATATATAGATGACCTAGCCATCGCAAATTGCTTGATAGATGCTAGAATTTGTTGTGCATGCCTTGCCACATATTTCATTTGCCATCTTATTGTGTGAGCATGCTGGTTGCATAATTTACTCATTCGAGGACATCCACTTGTTGTTTTGATTGTTTGGTTTTATCGTCTTTTGCCAAGTGGATGGACAAGAATGCCTAAGAACCCCCTCTAGCTATCTATGCTTTTCTCGTCTCAAACTCTATTCATGCTGCATCACAAAATTTGATCAAGTCAGATTCGAACTACTCTGTGTGAGGAGCGCTCGGAGTCCCCGATTCGTCATAGACTTAAACTTCCAAAACCTCTTTATGATTCTCGGTCTGACCGACACTCCACTTTTGGTCTTACCGAGATCATTAAGTTGATCTAGGTTTTTGATCTCGGTGCAACCGATTTGAACCTTTCGGTCACACCGAGTTTCAGTAACTGCTTGCAGTCATGAATCTCGGTGCCACCGAGTTGTTCCACTCGGTCACACCGACAGGGTCGGGCTATATATAGTCACAGGAATTTTTTTGGAAATTTCTCCGAACCCCTTTGCCCGCGCGATAGCCTGCTCTGCCCTCGTGGTCTCCGGATCGTCTTCTCGCTGCCAGCAGCCTCCAGTCGCTGGTCTCCGTCGCCGTCAACGGGAATTCTGCCCCGCCGTTGCTGCCGTAGCAAGTCCCCGCCGAACTAGGGTATGGACTTGATCTTTGTGCTATTCCTCAATCTGATTCCTAGCACATTGTGATCATATTGATTCTTGCCACGATTGATAAACTTCTATCCAGTCAAAACGCCCGTAGATTAGGTTTGATTTGAAAATTCTAGGTTTAGGTTTCTGCCGAAACCATCTCGGACCCACCGAGTTGCAAAACTCGGTCCCGCCGATTTGGCTTATGCCATTGCACAAGTGAAACTCGGTCTGACCGAGAATTACTTATCGGTGTGACCGATTTTTGAACTCAGTGAAACCCTAGCAGTCTCGGTGCCACCGAACTGTGACTCGGTCCTACCGAGTTCACTAGTTTAGGTTTCAAAACTACTTCGGTATCACCGAGTTTGAAAATCGATAGATCCGAGATGATTTCAGTGGGAAACTAAAACTAAGTTTTTGGATCATTCTTTTGCAAAAATCTCTGCATTTTGTGATGCTCATCCTTTCTATCTCATCTATAATCTATTCACAGGGTCAGCAGTCAGTTTGCAGCATGTCTGATCAAAGTGATAGCCAAAATATGTCAGAGCAGCAAGTGGTGATGAGTGAGGGCACTAGTCCCTCCAGTTCATCTGATGAAGGCAGCAGGAGCACTCCTAGCAATTTGCCAAAGGCTGCCACGAGACAAAGGAAGAAGAGAACTTCAGATTCCGAAGATGAGGACTATGTGGCAGAGGAAGAGGCCACTTCCAAGAGAGTTGAGCCAGCTCAAGGCACTAAGCCAGGTCTGAAAATCAAAAGGCCAGCAGGCAGGCAGCCCATGTCAAAGGCAAGAGCCTCAACTGAGAAGCCCACTCCCCAAGAGCCAGTTGCAGCTGAGGGCAAGAAAAGAAAGGAAAGGGTGAAGAAGACTGTGGCTAGAGTGCTCGGCAAGGCTTCCATCATGGAATAAGAAGAGGAAGAAGAGGTAGCTGCACCAGCGCCCAAGGCAGCCAAGCTAATGGGAGATGCCATAAAATCAGGGGGAGCTGCTTCCAAGGCCAAGTCAGCTCCAAAGCCAAAGCCTAAGAGAAATACAAGGAGCATTCCTGCAGCTGAGAAGAGCAAGGCCCCAGTGCCTGAGACTGTTGCTGAAGAAGAGGAAGAGAATGTCCTGAGAAAGCTAAAGCCCAAGATCCCAGACCACAACGATGCTCATCCTGTGGCTGAGGATATGAAGCTCAGGAGAGATTCAGGGCTGAGGAAGTGGAGAGAACCAGACCCATATGCTTCAAGAAGAAGGACTGCCGTGGACTACAGGTTTCACACCAAGGAGCAGCAGGATTTCTATGAGACTGTTTTGCTAGATAAGAAGCCAATTGTTTGTGACATGAGATGGGTTGACTGGACCTACATCAAGGAGAAGGAGGAGCACTACCCAGGAGTATATGACAGCTTTAATGCTTGTGGAGTAGCTGACTTTGTTGGGCAGAAGCTCACAAAGTGGAACGAGGAACTGATCATGCAATTCTACTCCACGGCACACTTTTATCCAGATGGGAGGATCACATGGATGTCTGAGGGTACAAGGTACCAATCTACAGTGGCTGAGTGGGCACAGATCATAAATACCCCAGAGGAGCAAGATGATGACTTGGATATCTATGCCAAGAAGAAGATGGACCATAACTCCATGTCCAATATGTACAAGGAAATTCCCAATGAAGCTCTTGACACCTTCAAGTTTGGCTCTGTGCATTACCTTCTGTCAGGACTGCCTACGATCAATTGGATACTAAGGCACACCTTACTGCCCAAGTCTGGAGATCACAAGATGATCAGAGGCCATGCTATCAACTTGCTACATGTGTTTGATGTGCCTCAGAAGTTCAAGGTGATGAGCCTCATAGTGGAAACAATTAAGAGGACTGCAGCAGATCAGAAAAGGAGCTGCGGATATGCCCCTCAAATTCAGGAGCTCATCAACTCCAAGATGGGCACGGGCATATATCTATTGGATAAGGAACACCTGCCCATCCGTCCAGATTTCGAGGACAATGAAGTTGTGATGACTGAGAACGAGCCATCATCTGCCCAAGCATACGCGAAGAAGGAGAAGGCGAGGAAGGAGAAAGCTGCCAAGATGCCTACTCAAGAGGAGGCATCTGAGTATTTCTTGAAGACTAAACAAGAGCAGCTTGGTTACTTAATTGCATCCATGCTGAGGATTGAGCAAAGTCTGGCCACCCTCACTCAGAATTAGCAGAGCCTAGAGAGAATCATGGAACAGAAGTTCTATGACTTGGATGTCAAGGTAACGGAAGTTCAGTCTGCAGTGGAGCAGCTCCAGGAGGACATGCAGGAGAGGAGAGGCAGGACTACCACTCATGCCTTTGCCAGAGTGCCAAGAGGTCCGAGGTCATCTGCCGTGCTAGTTGCTGACACAAGAGCCACCACCTCAGCACCAGCCACAGCCTCAGTTCCACCAGCTCCAGCATCTACTTCAGCTCCAACTCCAGCGACTACTTCAGCATCTACCGAAGCCTTCGTCCTTGGAGTGATCCGGACTCCACCACCACCTGAAGATCAAGCCTGAGCGTCAATTTAGCACTATGCATTTTCTAGGAACTTTTTGGTAACTTGTTGCCAAAGGGGGAGAAGATGTATAGATCATAGGCTTCGAGAGAGAGAGTGTTGCTTTTCTCTCTTGCTTTATTTGGTGGTTTTTCGAACTTGTTTCTTTTGAGTGCCTGAGATACTACGTCATTATTTGTGAGACATTGATGATCATGTGTTTGATCATAAGCTACACTTAATGCTTGCTTAATATTATTATCCTATCTATCTTGTGTGATCATTCACTTTTCTTGGTGATGAGTGCATGTATTTCATTCTTACCATTTTGAGCGCTCCACCAAGATGTATGTGACATGGAAGAGTAACCCATGACTCTAACTCTTTGTGCATTTGCAGTCCAAAGCAAATTTTAAATATGCACAAATTTAGGGGGAGCTCTTACTTATCACATACTTCTCAAAGCGACGATATATTTCTTGCTTATTATCATTTGTCGAAGCTTTGATCTATATGTTGTCATCAATTATCAAAAAGGGGGAGATTGAAAGTGCAACTATCCCTAGGTGGTTTTGGTGATTCATAACAACATATAGCTCATTGAGCTAATGCTATTACAAGATGATTATTTCAGGAAAGCTCAATGATTGGCATGGCATGGATGTGAAAGTGGAACCCTCAAAATGCTAAGGACAAAGGATTGGCTCAAGCTCAAAAGCTCAAGACTCTTCATTTTATATTTTAGTGATCCAAGATCACATTGAGTCTTTAGGAAAAGCCAATACTATCAAGGAGGGATGAGGTGTTGCTTAATGAGCCTCTTGCTTCATGTGCTTAGTGATATGCTCCAAAACCCTCAACTACTTTCCCATATCCAACATATGACCTAAACCCTAAGCCAAACTCGGATCTACCGATTCTTTCTATCCGGCGTCTATCCGCCGCCACCGAGTTTCCTTTGTCATTAAGCCATTGCCAAACCCTAGCAAATTCGGTTCTACCGATAGGGATCTCGGTCTCACCGAGATGGGATTGCAAACTCTCTATTTCCCTTTCGTACTCGGTCTCACCGAAAGAGGGATCAGTCCCACCGAGATTGCAATGTAAACTCAGTGTTTCCCCTTTGTAACTTTTCGGTAATCGGTCCCACCGAGTTTGAGTTAGCTAATTACCAAAATCGGTCTCACCGAGTTTTGTATCTCACCGAGATTACGTTATGCCCAAACCCTAACCATATCGGTCTACCGAGTTGATGTCAGTCCCACCGAAAATCTCTAACGGTCACTAGGTTTACTTTTCGGTCCGACCGAGTTCGTTGATTCGGTTCCACCGAGATTGGAAAACTGTGTGTAACGGTTGGATTTTGTGTGGAGGCTATATATACCCCTCCACCTCCTCTTCATTCGTGGAGAGAGCCATTAGAACACACACACCATTCCAACTCATATGTTCTGAGAGAGAATCACCTACTCATGTGTTGAGACCAAGATATTCCATTCCTACCATATGAATCTTGATCTCTAGCCTTCCCAAGTTGCTTTCCACTCAAATCTTCTTTCCACCAAATCCAGAATCCTATGAGATAGAGTTGAGTGTTGGGGAGACTATCATTTGAAGCACAAGAGCAAGGAGTTCATTACCTACACACCATTTGTTACTTCTTGGAGAGTGGTGTCTCCTAGATTGGCTAGGTGTCACTTGGGAGCCTCCGACAAGATTGTGGAGTTGAACCAAGGAGCTTGTAAGGGAAAGGAGATTGCCTACTTCGTGAAGATCTACCGCTAGTGAGGCAAGTCCTGTGTGGGCGATGGCCATGGTGGGATAGACAAGGTTGCTTCTTCGTGGACCCTTTGTGGGTGGTTGCTTCTTCGTGGACCCTTCGTGGGTGGAGCCCTTCGTGGACTCGCGCAACCGTGCCCTTGGGTGGAGCCCTGTGTGGACTCGCGCAACCGTTACCCTTCGTGGGTTGAAGTCTCCATCAACGTGGATGTAGGATAGCACCACCTATCCGAACCACGGGAAAAACATCCGTGTCTCCAATAGCGTTTGAATTCTCCAAACCCTTCCCTTTACATTCTTGCAAGTTGCATGCTTTACTTTCCGCTGCCAATATACTCTTTGCATGCTTGCTTGAATATGTGATGATTGCTTGACTTGTCCTAAATAGCTAAAATCTGCCAAGAACTAAAATTGGGAAAAGGTTAAGTTTTTATTTGGTCAAGTAGTCTAATCACCCCCCTCTAGACATACTTTCGATCCTACAGTTGTCGTCACAATTTTCTCGTTACAGTTCTGGAATACCTGAGTTCGCCGACATCGAAAATCTCTTTTATGCAGTTGTTGGTGAGATAACCTCGACGCCACCTAGTACTGGGGCGGGAGTTCGGGAGTATTGCCATAACTCGTATAACGGATGTTTTTCGAAGGTTGAGGTAAATGATTTCTGAAGATTTCTTGGTTATGTGTTGAAGGATGGATACAACTGGTGCAATCCCTCTTTCGAGCAATCATTTGAACGGTTTTTCTTTTGAGTGGGCCCTAAACCACATGTCTTTTCCCAGGATCTTACCTGACTCTTCAAATTTTTCTGGAGTTATTCTCAAATTTCTTTTTGAAGTTTGACGTAAGAATGAATTATCATCAGTCATATGTCTTTCTCCAAGATCTTTCATATTATTTTCACTGTTGGCTCAACCTTTCTATTCGTCATCCCGGAGTGTCTAAACAATCCTTGATGGTGTTTTTCGTCGTCATTCTCTATATTTGAAAACCGAAGAAGATTTTTCTATCAATTTTGCTCCATTCTCTTCAAGATTCGTGGTTCTAGCTTAATACCATCCTCTCATAATTGTTCTCCATTGTAAAAATTCTTTTCACCCATCCGGAGCAATTCAGGAGTATTTTTCAGTTTGATTCTTTGGATCCCATCATCTAAAAATTATTCATTCAATCTTTCAGCTCTCGTTCTCCAAATCTTACCGGTGCATCATTCGACTATTCTCTAATCAGCTCATGATCTCCTTGTTTCTCTTGTATCTAAATCCTAACAAGTATCTTCATTCATTTTCCAATTCTTCCCGGTGAATTGTGCTTTTTCTACTTTCTTGTTCAATTCTTACGGTGGTTCGTTCAAGAGTTCTCTTCCTTCGTTATCATACAGTTTTATTCGTTGTTTCAATCCTACCGGTGGTTCGTTGAATACCTTCCCAAGTTGGCGCCATATCTATCTTAATCCTTTCTACAAGAATAAGTAGTATGCCAAATCCATTGTTTGTCATCAATTTAATTGGTGAAGGATACGCATAACGTAATTCTTATTATTGTTTCATCCAAGTGATCTAGTTTCTTCGTTCCAAAGTGGTTCATCTTATCACATTCTCGGTTTGAGATGCTTTATCTTTTTTCCGGAGTTCCAAGTTTCCACTTTATCTTGTCGCAAAGCTTCATCCAATCATTGCAAGGCTTCAATCTTGTTCGCTTCAAACCTTCAATTATTTTATGTTATCTTTCCTATCCAGACTTCTTCATGGAGGCTCAACATGGTGGTTCGTCAAGGATTCTTTTCATTTTTCAATTGTTCTCCAAGTTTTCCTATCGAAGTTAAGATCCGCCAAGCTATACTCAAAATTAAACATGGTGTTCAACGCATGTTTAGTTTTGAGGAGTTCAAGTATTCTTCATCTTGCATTCCAAATTGCAATTCTTTCATATCTCATCTTTGAGGTGGTGTTATGTCATTGTTGATAATTTCCCTTCATGTTTCATGATTCACAAGTTTTCAAGAGTGACATATCTAAATCCGTTATTTTCTCTTCGCTCAAGACATCTTTTCAACCCATCAATCCCTTCATTGGAGTTATCTGGGATTATATTTCACCTAAAGCTTTCCCTAAGGATTGTGGCTATTTATGGTGCTTATAAATGACCCAATTCTTCATTTATCCTCCCGGCGAGATAAGCTTCTCATCTCCTTGTTCATATCAATCAAATCTATTGTTTCCATTAGTGGCAGAATTTCACCTCATAGTTTTGAGAAGTTTTCCATAAGGCCACTACAAGCTTACTCTTTTCGTTGTTGGTTTTCCAACAACTCCGTTCGACCCTTCTCCTAAAGATGCCTTTTTTCAAGTTCATTTGAGGTAGAAGATGTTGTTTTCTCCTCCATTCTTTTGATTCCATTCTTACATTTGTTCCAGAGGCAGTGTGTTGTTGATTTCATCAAGTATCATCCAATCTTCCCAAGTTCATGTTGTATTCTTTCCATTTACAGTCAGAGTGCTGCCCAAATTATATCATTCTTATTCCTTCTCTATCTTGTGATAACCGGAGTGTTGTCGTAATTGATTTTTCTCGTTCCTTGTACATCTTGTTTCAACCGGAGTGCTTGCATGTACTTCTTGTCCATTGAAACCCTTTTCTTATGTCTGTCAACCTACAAGGTTCCCATAATGTTCCTTGCTCCTCCTTTCTAACGGAGTGTTTTCAACCTTGTTCATCTCCGTTGTTTTCTCTTCTCAAAACTATATAACCTCTCAAGGTTCTCTGGTTTCACTCGTTTGTCAAAGAAGCAACTTAGTTTTACCTCTTCTCTTCCTCTTCCGTTTCTCTCCGGTGCCATCCTAGATCTCGGGACGAGATCCTCTCGAAGTGGTGGAGTGTTGTGACGCCCCAAGACCGGGGTTTCAGATGCCTTCCATGTTTTCCAGGTTTCGTCGTGTGTTTTGTTTTGCTTGTTGCATTCCTCTTTGCATATTTTGCATTGCATCATGTCATCATGCCATTTAATTTTGTAAAACTCTACTAAATAAACGAGGGATATTCACAATGGTGATTTCTCTTTAGAACTTACACTCCCAATATTATTAGGGAGCTATAATAAATATTCCATTATCTGGAGATCACCCATAACACATTTGCATTATTCTTCAACTCTTCTTTTATCCGACTCAATTTTCCATCCCTCCATTTCAACCTTTTAGTAAATTTGAGTTGCAAATTTTACTTCTCCATAAATGTTCCAAATCTGCCCATAAATCACATTTGGTGTGTAGGGTCACCCCCTATAATCTCAACCTATTTGGAGTCCATTCAAATGGGTTTCGAAATTCAAACTTGTCTGAGTTAAATCCAACAGGTGTGGATTTTACTTCCTATAAAATCCTCATTCTATTTTTTCAAATTCCTTGCATTGTTGTGAGTCCGGGAAAATAATCACCATGTCCAACTTCTTTCCCTAAACCTCTCTTTCTTTTCTTCTCTCTAATTCTTTTCTATTAAAGAAAGTATGAGAGAGAGAGGAGAGAGACAGCCTAGCCGGCCTCCTACAGCCCAGGCCGGCCCATCCATTCCCCCAGCCCATCTAAACCTAAACCCTAGCCCGCACCTTGCTCTCCTCCTAGCGCCGCCACCCGAGAGCCCCGTTCGAACCCCCATCTCCTTGACCCCCTCGCTCTCTCCCTCACCTTCTCTCTCGCATACACGCAGGAGCCCCCGTGCTCGATCCCGATCCCACAGCGCCGCTCCTTCCGTCCATGCCCGCGCCCATCCCCCTCCGGCAGCCGCGACCAGCGCCGGCCCTGCCGCCAAGAGACGCCCGGCTCCCACTCGGCCGCCTTCGCCGTCTCGCCGCTCGAACTCGAGGGCCACGTCTCCCGCGTCTCCCTGTCTCACGCTGTCCCCGTCGCCTTGGTCCAAGCCACTGCCTTGGAGCTTCTTCGCCGCCGGCGCCCTTCTCCAGCGCCCCAAGTCTCGTCGGCGCCTGCTCCTGCATCGAGTAGGGGAGCAAGGAGGACGAAGTCCACTGCTCCGCCCCACGGCCCTGGCCTCCGACCGCGCCAACCCTGGCGCCCCTGCTGCCTCCTCCTCCAGCCACGCCTCTGCTACGTGCGAGAAGAGGACGAGGCGCTCGCTCGCCCCCACCATGGTTGCTCGCCTCTGGACCCACCTCCTCACCATCTCCTCTGCTCCCATGGGCCTCAACGCCCTTGTTGCTGCTGCTACTAGACCACCACAGCGCCATCATGGAGACCATGGCCACCACGGAGACCCCCCGGACCCGTCAAGACGTGCACACAGAGACCCAAGTCAGGAAACTACCGATGGCCCTCCAAGTTCAACAATCATCGACATCGGAGTACCACTACTTCAACGTGTGTACAACTATGCGGATTCGCTGAGTACCCCTTCGGATTCGTCAAGCTCGACTACACCGCTAAGATCGTGCAGGATTCTCCAAGTACAACGCCACCGGTGCCCCTCCAAGTTTGATGTTGGAACGTGCACGACTACGGGATTCACCAAGTACCACGATGCCCCCCCCCCTCGAAGAGTTCGGGTTCGACAAGTCCGATGTCGCGCTTGTACAACTATGCTGCCGAGACCGAGACCGGCGAGACCGACCTTGTAACGCTATGCCAAGTACCTCTACCGGTGACTCGAACATCCACGAACCGTGTACAACTACCGTCGAGGGCCGATAGTACCACTACTTCCTCTACTTCCCTCGACGAACCCGAACCATCCCGATTGCATGCTTCGAAGGTATAACCGCCAAGACGATGACCCGCAGAACGAATGCATGTTGTGTGATGTATGAGTTGCACCCTATGTTTGCACCATGTCCAAGTTGTCACTTGCTCGGTCCTCCTCGTTTGCCGCTAAACCGTGGGAACCCGGTTACCGGGATCACCCCACCATCTTGCATGACGCGCTCCCGTCACACCCATTTCCTTCTGCACCGGTATCCCTGTGAGCTACTGGATCATCGGAATGTTGCCATGGCATCATTTCTGTTTTGCTGCCGTGGCACCTTTTCCGTCGTAGTTGCCGTGGCACCCCTTTCGTCTCTGCCACGATGACAAAATGCTTCATATCATGCTCTTATCAACATTTTCATAATTATGGCATAAAACTTGCAAATGTCATCCGCATCATGATAACAGCTTTTAAAATGTTTAAATTGTTGTTGCATTAAATTGCTAAATGCACATGAGGATTTTCCGGAATGGTTGTTGTTATTTCCAGCCTCATTCAAACTTGCCTAAACCACTAATTTAATTATGCTTCCCTCTTGCCATGCTTAACAACAATTAATATTGTTGGGTACATAACCGAGAGAGAACTAAATAAGCCATGTGGTGTTTTGTCAATATGCACCCCGATGCATATTGAGCTCCACTTAACTTGTAGTGTTGTTTGTGCATTTTGCCATGCCATGCTTCATTAAATCGGACATGCATCATACTTGATTGTGCATCATGCCATGATTATGTGATGGTTGTTTACCATGATGTTTGCTCCTTTCCGGTTAAATTCAAAATATGCGAGATCATCAGTCTAAATCCAATTTACTCAGAACCATGTGGACATACTCATCATCTATATTCAACTAGAATCACCTACTTAAATCCAAATCTCATGTCCAACGAGAATTTCTTCACTTTTCCCCAAGTCATTATCGTAATATCATCTATCTCCTTTCAATATCCCCTGGCTAAGTAAAATCCTTATACTTCCAAGAATTTTTAGCTTGCGACCATAATTGTCCCACTAAATCCAATTTACCCAGGGGCAATGAGAGTCATGCCACTCTATAAACTGATCCCACCAAGTTCATCTACCAACATGAAAGCCTTATAATCCACCGAAGAGTCTCGGATAATTCCTCAAGGTCATTGGTATCAACTCATCAAGTCAATTGTCCTCTGTTGATATATCCTCAATTTGGTCTTCCCTATGGCATCGTTAGTTTGGTGCTATCTTAGGATGATAATGTGCTAATTCACTATGTCCACTAGTTCCATAATGAACCCAGTGATGAGCAAGGTTACTGACGCTTAGCTGGTTCTCTTGAAATTCTGTGGGTTAAGCACATGGTTAAGGATTCGATCTGGGGTATCTTGTGAAGTCTCGAAGGGTCTAGGAATGGGTTTCAAATCTTGAGGGGCAACCATAACTCTACGGGGTAGCACTCGGTCGTGGAGGTTGTAGCAAAAGTCTTCATTGCTAGTTGGATGCCGAGGTGGAATTCTTGGTGCATCTTGTCTTGCTAGCCTTCAGTTGATGAGAGAGATGAGAGTGAAAAGTAAAATAGAGGAGGAGGATGCCTAAAGGGGGTTCTATAGTGCAAGTGCAAACAACAAGTGCCTAAAGGGCCAAACACAAGCATTAAGATAAGGAAGGTGATATAGTCACGTACTTGTTGCCTAGGGCAGAAAGGGTGACTGATATCAAAACACAAAAAAATGCAAACAAGCAACACACAATCATGGTTCTATTCGAACCATCATACGGACTCGACTGCGCATAGGGGGTACACGACTCATCCTACCCTAGGGGTTCTCGGATTCAGTAGTCGTGCCTTGCTCCGTGCCTCATGCAGTCTTCTGGGTTTTCCTCGGGTGTCACTACGTCTTGTTCGATTAAACGATCCAGGTTGAGCCTAAAGAGTCTTCAACAACTTTTCACCTATTGAAGTAATGGGGCAAAGGTGGCTCCTCGTAGCTGGTATTGACTTGGTCTTCTCTTGTCTTCTGAATCATGATGATCCCTTTTGCCTACTAAGGCGTCGAGTGTACCCGGTAGGCAATCCTTTATGTAACGACACTAACAAGGCGTAGTAGAGGTCCAATCTGCCGGACACACTGTTGCCAGTGTCGTCACCGAGAGTTTTTCCTGCTCACTATAGTGAGGCGGACCAAATGGCTAGGTTCTCATACACCGGTGGTTGTCGATGCAACAATGAAAAGGACAGGGTTGCTCTACTAGTGATGTATATCATGATCTTGCATATCCTATGCCCTGGTCGTCATAGGCCAAGGTTGCATAGTCCTGGGGCAATTTCAAAGGTGTCACCATCCTCTGGGTCTTCATGTCCTCATTCCTCGAGACGATCTCTATTATTGGTATTGTCTTGTCGTGGTGTCACCAAATTTGTGTTCTGAAGATGTGGGCGATCGCCGGGCAAGGTGTATTCCTCCTAGGCTATCCACGAGGATTACAAGGAATCCCGTGGTCAGAGGCATAAGGACTCTAGCGACCATTTAAAAATTTCAAAGGGAAGAGATTAATAAGGAAAGCATTTCTTAGCTCTCGATAAACTGAGAATGGGAAGAGAAGTATAGATAGTTTTTGAAAATTAGTGATAGTTTTTGGAAATAGTTTTACCCTAAATAATGACCATGCTAACTAAGGCTTCCTACAGTCAGGATGGCTCTGATACCAGCTCTGTGGGGACCCCGACTCATACGTCGTGATCACCAATGCACATGTACAGTGATCCCAGAGATCAATGCTCACTGAACACACAGAAGCTGAATAACAAGAGTCTTGCATCCATACATACCGTCTTACATGAATTACAACCATTATAGTCAAGTCTTGAGCATAACATTGCAGCAGAAATCTTCGTCAATAACTTGGACCCATGCCATCTGCCTTAACCCTATAGGCATTTTGACTGGGAAAGCATCCTAGCTCGCACTATCGTCACCAACGAACTCTTCAATATGTCTTGTCTTTCATTCCTGGCCAATAAAATAACCAGTGGCAAGCCAATGAGTACTTTGAATGTACTCACAAGCAACCCAAGAGTGATAACAGAGTAATTATGCAAGGCTCTACTGCTAATTTGGCATTTTTGTGGAAAGCTAGTTTTTCTCATGCTAGTATGATCATCATTTGTCAAGGACATGAATGTGTCTGCAACAAGTATCAGGAGGTTACAGACATCAACATACAGAAGGAGTTATGAACAACTCATGCTCAAGCTCAACGTGACTTCCTCATGAATCACGTCAACAGATTTACCAAACCGTGTTGTTTTCCAGAAACATATGGACATAGTCTAAGCAGCACCACCCAACTGTCCTTGACCGTGGACACGGCTATTCGAATAGTTTTACACTCTGCAGAGGTTGCACACTTTACCCACAAGATCCGGGGAACTTCCGTGTCATCCACGACCCACGGTACCTCAAGTACCCAGGGTAAGCACCCGATCATTACCTTTCCCTAGATGACACTAACATAGAGTCCACTCAATTGGTAGTAACCCCTGTGCCCAACATTCACATCTTAAAATTGTAGAGCCTCGCTCCCATATTCATCACATACCACAAGCACGGGGTACCAACGGTGTGTCCGGTGCCCTGTGAAAACAGTCATGGCCGCCCTACCTGGCACGACCCCGTCCCAAGAGAGCGCAACAACGACTCTTCCGTCACTAGTAATGCGGGCTCCAAGATAGTATCGGCCTAGGTAATCAATAATGCCCTTTCCCATATAAGGGTAGAGTGGTTGCGCATGTAAGGTTGGGACAGTCGACAAATCTTAAATCTAATCCGTTTTTAAAAACAACACACATACTTGCCTCGGTACACCACTTCATCATCAAGTGGTTACCCATCTCATTATCTCCCTCAGTGGGGTTTTCAAAAAATAAAGTCTTTTGAAAATACTTTGCCTCCATCACCATGCATATCCCCGTCCCTTTTTAGGTAGCAACTACCCTAGCATCCTACCTACTCCCACCGGCATAACCCTCATAAGGAGGTAGGGTCATGCACCATGCAGGTATCAACGAGGAAGTAACGGTGGCAAACCACCCCATGTGGTCACCTCATCATCATGTCTCCGATGCAAGCAATAAAAATGCCATATGACATGCATGAAAAGGTTTCATAGACATGGTCAAAGGGCTGCTTGCCTGGTTCATCAGAGTCTTGAAATCTTCTGGTCCTTCTCCAAGTACTCCATCTACTTCGTCAACTAACGTCGGAAACAATCACAATAAGCAACACAACAAGGCAGAAAATAAAAGTGCTCTAAAAATATTAATTTGACTTTTCTAGGACATCTCTGGTTATATGAAAATTAACCAGAGTGGTTTCATTGAAATTGGGTCAGTGGATATTCCTAAACATTTTGATATGATGGAATCAAGGGGTTTATGGATTTGCAGGAAGTGCACAGAAATATATATTTGAAAATTGAGAAAAGGCACCCATTTAACAAAGAATGATTTTTGAGGCACCTAGGAGTTGGTTTCATTAGATTTGGAGTTCAAATGATTTCTCTATGAATTTGGAAAGTTGGCTATACATGAAGAAATAGACCATTATTTGAGGTGATACAGAAAGTATTAGTAAAAATGTTCAAAAACAAAGTTTTGAACTTATAGACATCTAGGATTTTGAATCATGGAATTTGGATCAAAAATGGGCTCTTTGTGATTTTCTAAAGTTCATTACAGAAATGGAAAAACAAGATTTGATAAATGTTTGTGAAGAAAAAGTCTCTAGAAAAATGTGCATGTTGCACCAACAGGTAGATCATGATTTATAGAGTCACTAGAAATTTGAATAATCAAATTTGGAGTTAATTAGAATATTCTATGGATTTTACCACTCCACAGAAAAAGAAAAAGAAAAGGGATTTACCTAAATGGGCCCAATCCAGCGGCGGCGGCGCGCACCGGTCGGCGTTTAGAGCCGAGGCGCAACTGGGCCGGCCCATCGGTTCAGCCGCACGCACACACAGTCCACGCCGGAGGCATATTTTCCCAGTGCATCTCCACTTAAACGGAGGGGCCCGCTGACGGGGTCACTGACCTGCGGGGTCCACCCGCAGGGTCGTCTCCCTCCTCCTGCGCGCGACGGAGGAGGCAGAAGAGGCGGGGCCGAGCGCTTGCCGGCGCCCGTTCCGGTGGCTCCGTCCACCTGCGGTGACCGCCCGGACTCCGGCAGGCTCGGGAGGATGGGCCGCATCCACCTGGGGACCCAGTTTCCGCCGGGGAGCGCCAGAGCGAGCGAGTTCTCGGCCGCGGCAGGAACAGGCGATGGCGGGGTTCGACATGGCGAGGAAGGCACGAGGAGGAGGAGATGGAGCATGGGGTGAGTTGGCGGTGGTGATGAGAGGGTGCGAGAGTGTTCATGGGGAAGAGAGAGGGGTCGAGGCCCAAGAATTAAAGCGGCGGCCGGCGGCACTGCTCTGGCCATGGAGGTGCAAGGAGAGCACGGGAAGAGCAGTGCGTCGGTCAGAGGATGCGTGAGAGGGAGAGAGAGCAGTTGGAGAAAAGAGAAGGCTCGGGGGTGGCCCTATACGGGCGCGGCCGGGAGGTGCCGTAGGCGGGGCGCAGGGCCACGGCCCGGGGCGTTGCCAGGGGCCAAACGGGCGCTTTGGGGCATATCTGAGGTTCTCGTGGGCGTGGTCCAGGTCAAGGGAAGGAGAGAGGGAGAGAGGAGCGAGCGCGAGGCGGGCCAGGGACGCGGGCAGCCACTGGCAAACGCGGGTGACGCTCGGGCACGCTTCGCAGGGGCGAGAGGAGGGCATGGGGGCAAGTTGGAGGCCTGCTGGCGTGATGCGAACGCTGAGGCGCGTCGACTCGCGCGCTTTGGCGGCCCGAGGTGGACGGGAGCGCGGTGCCAAGGCTCGGACACCACTGTAGCGCGGTGGCAATGGCATCAGATGCCCTGGGGATCCACTTGAGGGGAGAGGGAGTTGAGAGAGAGTGGGAATGGTGTTGTCTAGAGAAGAAAAGTGGATCCCTTCCCCCCTTCATCATTGCCTCTCGGGTAGGGAAGCACACTAGAGGTAGAGGGGGACTAGGAGGGGTTGTGGTAAAGAGGAGAACTCATGGAGATTAGTGGAAGTGGTCAAATTGGCGTTTTTAGAAAAATGGCAGAAGGTGTTTGTTGTTGATTTGGGAAAGAATATGAACTCCTCTTGTCATAAGGCTGGACAGGGCCAAATGGCATGAGAAAACAAGTGGTTCCACCAAGATTGAGTCCATTTGGGCAAAGTTGCCAATGCAACTTTTGTAAATCCTAGAAATCAACAGTAATGGACTTTCCAAGATTTAGACATGCAAATCTATTCTCCTTGATGCACCACTTGGTGTAGTGTCATCATTTGAGGATCTGAACATGTCCACAAAAGTTGAGATCAAGAGGAGAAGGTTGCCAATGTAGAGTTGTTCAAATTTGGTTCTGGACAGGAAGGGTTTTGGGGCACTTTGATCAAGTTATCTTGTTCTCCAACTTGTTCCACTTGGTATTGATTAATAATTAGACCATTTTAGCATGTGGACCAAGTCTGAGATCATTTGGACAAGTTTGATAATGTAAAGTTGTTCAAACTTGAAAAAGGACAGAAATGGTTTTGAGAGGGTTTCATGGGGTTATACTATTCTCCATGACATGAGACTTGGCAAGATCACCAAATAGAGCATTTGTGACATGATGGAATTTTTTTGGATTTTTATGAAAATATTTCCTGTAGAAATATTTCAAATCCTTGAAATGGGCAGAAATGGTTTTGGGAGGTTTTGTCCAATATTTTGCACATGACCATGTGCTGAAACTCTTATATATGGAAAATATATGTCCAGTGAGTTTCCCTGATTTTTCTCAAATATTTTTGAAGCTTAAAAATAATTTTAACCTATTAAAGACCATTTCTGGCCTAAAGAAAAAGCCTTTAAATAAAATAGGAAAATAACTTTTAAAATTATATTTTTGTGGTTTCTAGGTGTCCTATATCTAATAGGAGTCAAATATAATTTTTGAAAGATTTTTCACACCCTTAATTAAGTACTTGTAGTTCAAGTCTCAATTCAGGGGGCTTTGGAAAACCTAATTTAGAAAATACTTTTTGGCCAAAATATTTTTGCAAGAAATTATTTTTATGTCCAACACACATGGCATGATCATTGGGCAAGGTTTTGGATGAAGGAGAAGGAGTATAAAAGTTGGAGGATTTATTTGATTTTTAGAGCACTTGCAACCAACACACAAAATCAAATCAAGCAAAGACCTAAACACTCAAAAGTTTTTGTCAAACCACAATTTATCATGATTTATTAGCTTAAGTGTTGTGGCATGAAAATCAGGATGTGACACCGGTGTTGCTTCTTATTGTTAGTTCTGGTAATGTCGCATTTGTGAGGATCCGTTCGACTACGTCTGTTTGCCTTCTTCATGGATTCGTTCTTCTTCCTTGCGGGATCTCAGGCAAGATGACCATACCCTCGAAATCACTTCTATCTTTGCTTGCTATTTGTTCGCTCTTTTTCTATGCCGTGATACCTACCACTTGCTATATCATGCCTCCCTTGTTGCCATGTCAAGCCTCTAACCCACCTTTCCTAGCAAACCGTTGTTTGGCTATGTTATCGCTTTGCTCACCCCCTCTTATAGCGTTGCTAGTTGCAGGTGAAGATGGAGTTTATTCCTGGTCGGAACATGTTTATTATTGGGATATCATTATTATATCTTGTTTACTTTAATGCATCTATACACTTGGTAAAGGGTGGAAGGCTCGGCCTTATTCCTGGTGTTTTGTTCCACTCTTGCCGCCCTAGTTTCCGTCATACCGGTGTTATGTTCCTTGATTTTGCGTTCCTTACGCGATTGGGTTATAATGGGAACCCCTTGACAGTTCGCCTTGAATAAAACTCCTCTAGCAAGGCCCAACCTTGGTTCTCAAAACCGAGGGAAATACTTACTCTACTTGCTGCATCACCCTTTCCTCTTCGAGGGAAAAAGCAACGCAAGCTCAAGACGTAGCATGGGCACGCGAGGACTCTTACAGGCGCATGCATGCGATTGTCCATAGCCAGATGGATCAGATCTCCGGCTGGGCGAGGTTGTAGGACGACATGAAAGCCTCGTTTGAGCAGGCTACCGACGTCATCCGACAACTAGGGGAGGGCAATGCGAAGCTCCGGGATGGAAGGGCGAAGCAGGCGGAGGAGACCGCTGCCTTGTTGAAGAGGACAAGCGTCATCGTCAAGAAACTTATGGACGAGAATGCCATGCTCCGCATCGAGCATGAAAAGCTGGTGGAGGAATCAGTGGATGTTGCCAAGCAGCGTATTAATGACATGAAACTGATGAAAGAGATCATCGCCGCTCGCCGCGAGAACTAGTCTCCGTGACCTGCAGTGCATCAAGAAAGTTGAGATCAGCGAGCCGGATCGTTGTATGCATCTTCCTTCTTACTTTTCCCTTGTGTATTTTGGGCATAGCCGCATCTAGCTTTTTAATTATCTTCTTAAATATGTAAGACAATTATTATCCACTGTCATCGTCCTTATATATTCATCAGTCTTGCTATAAGTCGCAGTAGATGCTATATAGGTCTGTCCGATCTTACATCAAGATCCGTGCAAAATTTTATTTTCTCTCTCTTAAATCTCAGTCGAGTGAGACATAGCCATGCCATTAAACAGGGGCTCGGGCGCCATTAATGAAGACCTTGGGAGAGAGGTGGGCGGCAGATGGAGGTCAAAGGGGTCTCCTCCTGATAAGCATGTGCAGGGGTCTGATCGCACACCTCCCGCACTCAAATAGCTACCCTGCACGGCGCCTCCTAGTTAATAAAAAAAGGGGACGCGTGGCGGCACGTAAATGGCAAGTAGAACGCCCACGGTTTCAATAATACTTGTGTTTCCGATTGTAACGTGACGACACTTGTTCCAAAATTACTTTGTTGATTGTTAATATGTCCACCTTCCCAAATCGGACAACAGAATTACCACAACATGTTGGTGCCATGTCATGACACCAAGCCAAATTTCATTATTTTCATGCATGTTTTGGATTTACAGGAATTAATAACCCTAGTTTCTCAATGTTTCTGGCCGAGCCACAACGCCCAGATGTTTGTATTTCATTCCCATTGTTGCATGGGACCTAGAAATTTACCCAAGGACACACATGTGATTTTTCAACCAACTTTGGTGCACCGGAGCATGTGCTTGTAGTTCAAATTTGAATTATCCACATTAAATGACCAGAACTCAATTATTGTATAAAAAGCCAAACAAACCCGGAATAATTCCGAAATTTAACACGACACTCATATAGTTCTATGTTGCCTCTGTAAAGAAAATCAAGGGGGACAGCATACATCGTTTCGCACACAAAGGTGACACGTTCCCTCTCAGAACCACGAGCCTTCTTGAGAGAAGCTCTGATTTGCAAGAAGCTTATACAAAAACTTGTTCCAATTCGGCCAAGTTTTTTACCAGAACATGTTAGTGCCATGACATGACACCATGCCAAGTTTCATGAATTCCTGGCGAGTTTTGGATTTACAGGAATTTAAAAACCAAGTTTCTCAATGTTCTCGGCCGAGTCACGACGCCCAGATGTTTGAATTTCATTCCCATTTCTTGCATGGGACCTAGAAATTCACCCAAGGACACACATGTGATTTTTCAACCAACTTTGGTGCACTGGAGCATGTGCTTGTATTTCAAAATTAAATTATGCACATTAAATGACCAGCAAGTCAATTAATATATAAAAAAGGCCAAACAAACCCGGACTAATCCCATAATTTAACATGACACTCATATAGTTCTATGTTGCCTCTATAAAGAAAATTAGGCGGGCAACGTATACTGTTTCACACAGAAAGGTGACACATTCCCTCTTAGAACAACGAGACTTCTTGAGAGAAGCTCCGGTTTGCAAGAAGCTTATACCAAAACTTGTTCCAATTCGGCCAAGTTTTTTTACCACATCATGTTAGTGCCATGACATGACACCATGCCAAGTTTCATGATTTTCAGGTGAGTTTTGCCTTTACAGGAATTTAAAAACCAAGTTTCTCAATGTTCTCGGTCAAGTCACGACACCCAAATGTTTGAATTTCATTCCCATTTCTTGCATGGGACCTACAAATTCACCCAAGGACACACATGTGATTTTTGAACCAACTTTGGTGCACTGGAGCATGTTCTTGTAGTTCAAATTTGAATTATGCACATTAAATGTCCAAAAACTCAATTAATGTATAAAAAATACCAAACGAACCTGGAATAATTCCAAAATTTAACAAAATGTAAACTTAATTAATATCTTCCCTATGTGGGACATTCAATAAAATATCTATTATATATGTCTTCTACCCTATTCAAATTTAGTACATATGATAATTTGATGCTCTCACATAATCTATTATTGACACTATAGGGGATGTTGATTCCTATGAACTACCATACCCTAAAGGTTAAAACAGGTACATAATCATCTTCTCTATTTTGCAAAGTGCACTACCAACCCCCAGACGATGATGCACATTAAACTGTTGATGCGAGTTTTATGTAAACCAGTGGCTTAAAGTTGATTTTCATATTGTTTGAAATCGTGTCAATAAAGATTTTTTTAAGAATATTGTTTGCTGATGTTGTCAGATGTGTGTATGAAAGATTCTTTTTTTCCTCCCATTGCAACGCACGTGCATGTTTTGCTAGTGTATTAAAAAGGCCAAAGGAACCCGGAATAATTCCAAAATTTAACAGGGCACTCATATAGTTCTATGTTGCCTTCGTAAAGAAAATCAGGGGGAGGCAACGTATATCATTTCAAACACAAAGGTGACACGTTCCCTCACGGAACAACAAGGCTTGTTGAGAGAATCTCCGGTTTGCAAGAAGCTTATACCAAAAGTTGTCCCAATTCGGCCAAAAGCTATGCATATGAAAACATGGTTTAGATTATCCCGAACATCTTGCTACCTAGACCATTGTACTGTGATTTGAATTCAACATAAAATGGGTACAAATGTTTGAATTGGAGATCGTATGGTACATGTAGTTCATAGTGAAATATAATTACTATTATATGCATGTTTTCTATTATCAAGATAATATTTAAATGATGGTATAACTTGACAACAATCGTATTCAAATAAGGAAAATTGATTCAAATTTAGTCCATGTGGTAGACGACAATATATATGTTCATAAGGTGGAGTAAAATGGTCATATAAGATGGAAGATCAAAATGTAAGACTACATTCATTATAAACCACAAAGTCACCTAACGATATATTCGAATTCAACATAACGTGGATTCAAAAATTGAAATTCGAGATGCCGGCATTTGTAATGATATAAAAGGGTACATGACTCTTTCTTGTGGTGGGAATTGATTTGTTTTTTGTTGTTGTTGAGGGAAGTGCGAATTGATTTGTTACTGTATAGGGTAATCTTGTTCTCCTGACTTTTTTTTACATATTTCTTGTAGTTTTTTCAATGGCATTTATAGCAATATGGTAAAAGGGGACATGACTCTCTTGTGTCTTGTATGAATTGTTTTTTGCACACGTTAAGTTTGTTCTGCCGAACATGGAATACACACCTTGTTATCCTGAAATTTTCAAGGTCGGGTATCTTTTGTCTCTTCTGCTATGAAACTCTTGCCTCTTCGACCCGCACCACGCCTTGTTATCCCAAGATTTCGACGCGTGTGAAAACTCCCTCCTCATCCGAAATAGTCTGGCATCCCAGACACGCAAAATCCCCCTTCTACCCCTCTGCTGGAAATGCCGCCTCGATGTCGCGTGGTCAAAACCGGCGGGGCTACGTTCTTAACTTACCCTACATTTCGGACAAGCGTGTCCCTAAGCCATGGCTCCCCTAACTTCCCCTTTGCCCCATTCATACACCGAGGCCGCCAAAACCAGCGAAACCCCACACTCCTCGGTCAGCCTCCCGACTGTTGCCTAGTCGGAGAATCTTCCTCGACAACGTCGTCCACCGCAACAGCTCACCATCCCTCATCCACCGCACCGGATGAGGATTTGTCATCTATCTCGTCGTTCCACCGGATCAGCCGCCCCATCATCCACCTCCAAGGAGCTGCCCCGATGTTTGCCTCGTTTATCGCGCCACCTCCATCCCCACAGAGTCGTCTTGACCTGCCCCACCGGAACCGCAGCACCCTCACCAATTCTTGCGATGAAGCCGAGGCCTATGCGATGCCACCAAGGAGGTTCTGCATGGGGCCGCCGGTGCATTTATCTCGTATTCAATCTCATAGGGCTGCCGGTGTTCGATACAGAGTAGCCTTGACGGGTCTCCATCACGGCGCCGTCAACGACCACTTCATCCATGGCGTCTCTCCCCATGTCGTTTCTTCCTCGGCGGCGACTTCCGTACCGACACTAGATGCTGCTCCGTATCTCACTCGCGCTGCTGCTACTGCTCCGGCTCTCGCTCGCGCTGCTGCTGTGCCTCTCGCTCATGCTACGGCTCTGTTCTTGATGTCGGTCGCGCTGCTGCACCGCGCTTGCTTTCGTGCGTGCTGCTACTCTGCTCTGCTACTTCTGTCGGCCGTGCAGCTACTCTGCTCTACTCTTGCTCTCGTTCGTGCTACTTCTCTGCTCTTGCTCTAGCTCGCGCTGCTGCTGCTGCATGACCTCCGAAAGCTACCGGAGTTACTGCTTTAGGACTCGCTCGCGATGCTGCTGCACGAGTTGCTCTCTACTAGTGTGTTCCCTGCTCGAGCGGCTGCTGATTTGGATCACTACTTCTCTGCTACTAGTGCTCAAACGCCCTAAACTTCTATTGCAATGCTCTGCCACTAGTTCAATCAGTTTCAACAGTAAAATTCAGTTTCGACTGTAAAGTTCGGTTTCTTTAGTTAATTTCAGAGTGAACAGTATTTACAGCATCTGTCGGAGCGGCTGTGGTGTGGCTGATGCATTTTACATCTAGCACTTTTTGGTGATCTATTTTACATCATCTATTGCAGATGATATTAGAGTCCCACTTCAGATTAACGATGTATTTCTTGTCCTGCTTCAGCCTCGCCGTGGTACACCTCACCAGAGCTGCTCCAACGACGGAACCATCCATCACAGCGGAGCAGTACCCTCGGCGCCGTATCCAGAGGCCACAGATCTTCTTCCCCGCCTCCAACAGTCACACCAGCATCACCATCCTCCACGTTCAACCCAATGATGTTGAGGTAGAGAAGGCTATGCCAAAGAGGTTGTACACTCGTCTCATCAATTTGTTACTTTGCATTCATGTTGATCCCTCGGGGATCCTTTGGTTAAGCAGTTGTAAATCTACAAATAAATGAATCGTGGTCACAAAATTAACAGGGATAAAACTAAATGCTCTTTTGAACCCCAATTTTAATTGGTTTAGCAAGATAGCCATTATATGATACTAATGTGGACCAAATCTAAGCTCACAAAATATTTCGAGGGCATGCTTCAGCCTGTTGAAGACTGCCTAGTAGAATCGCCACTGGTTCAAAGAAAAAGTGAAGGAAAACATAGGAGTTGGAAACTTTACTATGGTATGCTACCTCTTGAGCACTGCGTTGGTTTTCCCTTGAAGAGGAAAGGGTGATGCAGTAAAGTAGCGTAAGTATTTCCCTCAATTTTTGAGAACCAAGGTATCAATCCAGTAGGAGATGACGCTCAAGTCCCACGCACCTACACAAACAAATAAGAACCTTGTAACCAACGCGATAAATGGGTTGTCAATCCCTTCACGGTCACTTATGAGAGTGAGATCTGATAGATATGATAAGATAATATTTTTGGTATTTTTATGATAAAGAGAAATAAAGATGCAAAGTAAAATAAACGGCAATAGAAATAACTAAGTGTTGGAAGATTAATATGATGGAAGATAGACCCGGGGGCCATAGGTTTCACTAGTGGCTTTTCTCAAGAGCATAAGTATTACGGTGGGGTAACGAATTACTGTCGAGCAATTGATAGAATTGAGCATAGTTATGAGAATATCTAGGTATGTTCATGTATATAGGCATCACGTCCGCGACAAGTAGACCGAAACGATTCTGCATTTACTAGTATTACTCCACACATCGACCGCTATCCAGCATGCATCTAGAGTATTAAGTTCATAAGAACAGAGTAATGCTTTAAGTAAGATGACATGATGTAGAGGGATAAACTCATGCAATATGATATAAACCCCATCTTTTTATCCTCGATGGCAACAATACAATACATGTCGTTTCCCTTTCTGTCACTTGGATCGAGCACCGAAAGATTGAACCCAAAGCTAAGCACTTCTCCCATTGCAAGAAAGATCAATCTAGTAGGCCAAACCATACTAATAATTCGAAGATATTTCCAAAGATAAACCAATCATACATAAGAGAATTCAGAGGAGATTCAAATATTGTTCATAGATAAACTTGATCACAAACCCACAATTCATCGGATCTCGACAAACACACCGCAAAAGAAGATTACATCGAATAGATATCCAACAAGATCGATGAGAACTTTGTATTGAGATCCAAAGAGAGAGAGGAAGCCATCTAGCTAATAACTATGGACCCGTAGGTCAGAAGTAAACTACTCACACATCACCGGAGAGGCCACGGAGTTGATGTAGAGGCCCTCCGTGATCAATGCCCCCTCTGGCGGAGCTCCGGAAAAGGCTCCAAGATGGGATCTCTCGGGTATAGAAGGTTGCGGCGGTGGAATTAGGTTTTCGTGGTGCTCCTGGATGTTTGGGGGGTATGTGGATATATATATATATATATATATAGGAGGAAGAAGTACGTCGGTGGAGCAACGAGGGGCCCACGAGGGTGGAGGGCGCACCCAGGGGGTAGGCGTGCCCCCCTGCCTTGTGCCCTCCTCGATCGTTTCTTAACGCCCACTCCAAGTCTCCTGGATCACGTTTGTTGAGGAAATCACGTTCCCGAAGGTTTCATTCTCTTTGGACTCCGTTTGATATTCCTTTTCTGCGAAACCCTAAAATAGGAAAAAAACTGCAATTTGGGCTGGGCCTCCGGTTAGTAGGTTAGTCCCAAAAATGATATAAAAGTGTAAAATAAAGCCCATTAACATCCAAAATAGATAATATAATAGCATGGACCAATAAAAAATTATAGATACATTGGAGACGTATCAAACATCCCCAAGCTTAATTCCTACTCGTCCTCGAGTAGGTAAATGATAAAAGAAGAATTTTTGATGTGGAATGCTTTCTAACATATTCCTCAATATAATTTTTCTTTATTATGGCATGAATGTTCAGATCCGAAAGATTCAAGATAAAAGTTTAATATTGACATAATAATAATAATACTTCAAGTATACTAACTAAGCAATTATGTCTTCTCAAAATAACATGGCCAAAGAAAGTTATCCCTACGAAATCATGTAGTCTGGCTATGCTCTATCTTCACCACACAAAATATTTAAATCATGCACAGCCCCGATGACAAGCCAAGCAATTTTTTCATACTTTTGATGTTCTCAAACTTTTTCAATCTTCACGTGATATATGAGCGTGAGCCATGGACATAGCACTATATGTGGAATAGAATGGTGGTTGTGGAGAAGACAAAAAAAGGAGTAGTCTCACATCAACTAGGCGTATCAACGGGCTATGGAGATGCCCATTAATAGATATCAATGTGAGTGAGTAGGGATTGCCATGAAACGGACGCACTAGAGCTATAAGTATATGAAAGCTCAACAAAATAAACTAAGTGGGTGTGCATCCAACTCGCTTGCTCATGAAGACCTAGGGTATTTTGAGGAAGCCCATCATTGGAATATACAAGCCAAGTTCTATAATGAAAAATTCTCACTAGTATATGAAAGTGATATCATAGGAGACTCTCTATCATGAATATCATGGTGCTACTTTGAAGCACAAGTGTGGAAAAAGCATAGTAGCATTGTCCCTTCTCCCTTTTTCTCTCATTTTTTTATTTGGGCCTTCTTTTATTAATTTATTTTTGGCCTCTCTCTCTTTTTTTTTCGCCCGGAGTCTCATCCTGACTTATGGGGGAATCATACTCTCCATCATCCTTTCCTCACTTGGGACAATGCTCTAATAATGATGATCATCACACTTCATTTACTTACAACTCAAGAATTACAACTCAATACTTAGAACAAAATATGACTCTATGTGAATGCCTCCGGCGGTGTACCAGGATGTGCAATGATGCATGAGTGACATGTATGAAGAATTATGAACGGTGGCTTTGCCACAAATACGATGCCAACTACATGATCATGCAAGCAATATGACAATGATGAAGCGTGTCATAATAACAGAACGGTGGAAAGTTGCATGGCAATATATCTCGGAATGGCTATGGAAATGCCATAATAGGTAGGTATGGTGGCTGTTTTGAGGAAGGTATATGGTGGAAGGGTGAGAGTGCGTATAATACATGGACTCAACATTAGTCATAAAGAACTCACATACTTATTGCAAAAATCTATTAGTTATCGAAACAAAGTATTATGCGCATGCTCCTAGGGGGATAGATTGGTAGGAAAATACCACCGCTTGTCCCCGACCGCCACTCATAAGAAAGATAATCAAAAAATAAATCATGCTCCGACTTCATTGCATAACGGTTCACCATACGTGCATGCTACGGGAATCACAAACTTCAACACAAGTATTTCTCAAATTCACAACTACTCAACTAGCATGTCTCTAATATCACCATCTCCATATCTCAAAACAATTATCAAGTATCAAACTTCTCATAGTATTCAATGCACTTCTATGAAAGTTTTTATATTATTCCTAAAAGCAAATTTCCATGTTGTTCTAAAGGACTCTCAAAGTAATATAAGTGAAGCATGAGATAACAATAGTTTCTATAAAACAAATCCACCACCGTACTCTAAATGATATAAGTGAAGCACTAGAGTAAAAGCTATATAGCTCAAAAGATATAAGTGAAGCACATAGAGTATTCTAATAAATTTCAAATCATGTGAGTCTCTCTCAAAAGGTGTGTACAGACAGGATGATTGTGGTAAACTAAAAAGAAAAGACTCAAATCATGCAAGACGCTCCAAGCAAAACACATATCATGTGGTGAATAAAAATATAGCTCCAAGTAAAGTTACCGATAGACGAAGACGAAAGAGGGGATGCCTTCCGGGGCATCTACAAGCTTAGGATTTTTGGTGTACTTGAGTTTAACCTTGGGGTGCCATGGGCATCCCCAAGATTAGGCTCTTTCCACTCCTTGTTCCATAATCCATCAAATCTTTACCCAAAACTTGAAAACTTCACAACACAAAACTCAAAATAGAAAATCTCGTAAGCTCCGTTAGCGAAAGGAAACAAAACACCACTTCAAGGTACTGTAATGAACTCATTATTTATTTATATTGGTGTTAAACCTACTGTATTCCAACTTCAGTATGGTTTATAAACTCTATTACTAGCCATAGATTCCTCAAAATAAGCAAACAACACACGAAAAACAGAATCTGTCAAAAACAGAACAATCTGTAGTAATCTGTAGCTAACGCAAACTTCTGGAACCCCCAAAATTCTAAAATAAATTGCTCGACGTGAGGAATTTATCTATTAATCATCTTCAAAAAGAATTAACTAAATAGTACTTTCCAAATAAAAATTGCAGCAATTCTCATGAGCGCTAAAGTTTCTGTTTTTTACAGCAAGAACAAAAAGACTTTCCCCAAGTCTTCCCAACGGTTCTACTTGGCACAAACACTAATTAAACACAAAAAACACAACGAAAACAGAGGCTAGATAAATTAATTATTACTAAACATGAGAAAAAAGCAAAGAATAAAAATAAAATTGGGTTGCCTCCCAACAAGCGCTATCGTTTAACGCCTCTAGCTAGGCATAAAAGCAAGGATAGATCTAGGTATTGCCATCTTTGGTAGGCAATCCATAAGTGGCTGTCATAATAGATTCATATGGTAATTTAACTTTCTTTCTAAGGAAGTGTTACATGCCTTTCTTTAATGGAAATTGGAATTTAATATTCCCTTCCTTCATATCAATAATTGCACCAGTCGTTCTAAGGAAAGGTCTACCAAGAATAATAGGACATGAAGGATTGCAATCTATGTCAAGAACAATGAAATATACGGGCACATAGTTCCTATTTGAAACAATAAGAACATCATTAATTCTTCCCATAGGTTTCTTAATAGTGGAATCCGCAAGGTGCAAGTTCAAAGAACAATCATCAAAAACACGGAAACCTAGCAGATCACACAAAGTTTTTGGAGTCGTGGAAACACTAGCACCCAAATCACACAAAGAATATCACTCATGATCTTTAATTTTAATTTTATTGTAGGTTCCCACTCATCATAAAGTTTTCTAGGGATAGAAACTTCCAACTCAAGTTTTTCTTCATAAGATTGCACCAAAGCATCAACGATATGTTTAGTAAAAGCTTTATTTTGACTATAAGCATGAGGAGAATTTCGCACAGATTGTAACAAGGAAATACAATCTATCAAAGAGAAATTATCATAATTAAATTCCTTGAAATCCAAGATGGTGGGTTCATTGATATCTAAAGTTTTGACCTATTCAATCCCACTTCTAAGAATTTTTGCATCAAGATTTAAAAACTTCGAAGTTTTGGAATGCCTTCTAGGTAAAGGTGGCTCATCTTCAGTCCCATCATTATCAAGATTCATATTGCAAAACAAAGATTTAATAGGAGACACATCAATAACTTTTAGATCTTCATCTTTATTTTCATAGAAACTAGAAGAACACGCTTTCACAAAGCAATCTTTCATAGCACGCATCCTAGCGGTTCTTTCTTTGCACTCATCAATGGAAATTCTCATGGCTTTGAGAGACTCATTGATATCATGCTTAGGTGGAATAGATCTAAGTTTCAAAGAGTCAACATCAAGAGAAATTCTATCAACGACCCTAGCCAATTCATCAACCTTAAGCAATTTTTCTTCAAGCAAAGCATTGAAATTCTTTTGTGAATTCATAAACTCCTTAACACTAGCCTCAAATTCAGAGGGCATATTACTAAAATTTCCATAAGAATTGTTGTAGGAATTACCATAATTATTAGAGGAATTACTAGGAAACGTCCTAGAATTAAAATTACCTCTATACGTGTTATTACCAAAATTGTTCCTACCAACAAAATTCACATCCATAGATTCATTATTATTCTCAATCAAGGTAGACAAAGGCACATCATTAGGATCAGAGGAAACACTCTTATTAGCAAACAATTTCATAAGTTCATCCATCTTCCCACTCAAAACATTAATATCTTCAATTGCATGCACTTTTTTACTAGTAGATCTTTCAGTGTGCCATTGAGAATAATTAACCATAATATTATCTAGGAGTTTAGTAGCTTCTCCTAAAGTGATTTCCATAAAAGTGCCTCTCGCGGCCGAATCTAAAAGATTTCTAGAAGCAAAATTCAATCCGGCATAATTTTTTTGTATAATCATCCAAAGATTCAAACCATGTGTAGGGAAATTATGTATCATTAAATTCATCCTCTCCCAAGATTGTGCAAACATGTTCATGATCAAGTTGCTTAAATTTCATAATATCGTTTCTAAGAGAGACGATTTTAGCGGGAGGAAAATACTTAGAGATAAAAGCATCTTTGCACTTATTCCATGAATCAATACTATTTTTAGGCAAAGACAAAAACCAAGCTTTAGCACGATCTCTAAGCGAAAAAAGGAAATAGCTTAAGTTTAACAATATCATTATCCACATCTTTCTTCTTTTGCATATCACGCAAATCAACAAAGTTGTTTAGATGGGTAGCGGCATCTTCACTAGGAAGGTTGGCGAATTGATCTTTCATAACAAGATTCAACAAAGCAGCATTAATTTCACAAGATTCAGCATCGGTAAGAGGAGCAATTGGAGTGCTAAGAAAATCATTGTTGTTGGTATTGGCAAAGTCACACAATTTAGTATTATCTTGAGCCATCGTGATAAGCAAGCAATCCAACACACAAGCAAACAAGAAACAGGCAAAAAGACAAATAGAAAAAAGAGAAGGGGAACAGAAAAAGACAAGGTGAATAAAACGGCAAGGGCGAAGTGGGGGAGAGGAAAACGAGAGGCAAATGGCAAATAATGTAATGCGAGGGATAAGAGTTTGTGATGGGTACTTGGTATGTCTTGACTTGTGCATAGACACCAGCAATGGTGCCAGAAATGGCTTTCTCAAGAGTCAAATCTTGACTTGAGTTGGCGCGAATCTCCCCAAAAACAGCGTGAGAAATCCTTCTTGCTACCTCTTGAGCACTGCGTTATTTTTCCCTTGAAGAGGAAAGGGTGATGCAGTAAATTAGCGTAAGTATTTCCCTCAGTTTTTGAGAACCAAGGTATCAATCTAGTAGGAGATCACGCTCGAGTCCCACACACCTACACAAACAAATAAGAACCTCGCAACCAACGCGATAAAGGGCTTGTCAATCCCTTCACGGTCACTTACGAGAGTGAGATCTGATAGATATGATAAGATAATATTTTTGGTATTTTTATGTTAAAGAGAAATAAAGATGCAAAGTAAAATAAATGTCAATAGAAATAACTAAGTGTTGTAAGATTAATATGATGGAAGATAGACCTGGGGGCCATAGGTTTCACTAGTGGCTTCTCTCAAGAGCATAAGTATTACGATGGCTAAACGAATTACTGTCGAGCAATTGATAGAACTGAGCATAGTTATGAGAATATATAGGTATGATCATGTATATAGGCATCACGTCCGCGATAAGTAGACCGAAACGATTCTGCATCTACTACTATTACTCCACACATCGACCGCTATCCAGCATGCATCTAGAGTATTAAGTTCATAAGAACAGAGTAATGCTTTAAGTAAGATGACATGATGTAGAGGGATAAACTCATGCAATATGATATAAACCCCATCTTTTTATCCTCGATGGCAACAATACAATACGTGTCGTTTCCCTTTCTGTCACTGGATCGAGCATCGCAATATTGAACCCAAAGCTAAGCACTTCTCCCATTGCAAGAAAGATCAATCTAGTAGGCCAAACCAAACTGATAATTCGAAGAGACTTGCAAAGATAAACCAATCATACATAAAAAAAATTCAGAGGAGATTCAAATATTGTTCGTAGATAAACTTGATCATAAACCCACAATTCATCGGATCTCGACAAACACAACGCAAAAGAAGATTACATCGAATAGATCTCCAAGAAGATCGACGAGAACTTTGTATTGAGATCCAAAGAGAGAGAAGAAGCCATCTAGCTAATAACTATTGACCCGTAGGTCTGAAGTAAACTACTCACACATCACTAGAGATGCCATGGAGTTGATGTAGAGGCCCTCCATGATCAATGCCCCCTCCGGCGGAGCTCCAGAAAAGGCCTCAAGATGGGATCTCTTGGGTACAGAAGGTTGCGGCGGTGGAATTAGGTTTTCGTGGTGCTCCTGGATGTTTGGGGGTTACGTGGATATATATAGGAGGAAGAAGTACGACGGTGGAGCAACGAGGGGCCCACGAGGGTGGAGGGCACGCCCAGGGGGGTAGGCGCGCCCCCTGGCTCATGCCCTCCTCAATCGTTTCTTGACGCCCACTCCAAGTCTCCTCGATCACGTTTGTTGAGAAAATCACGTTCCTGAAGGTTTCATTCCGTTTGGACTCCGTTTGATATTCCTTTTCTGCGAAACCCTAAAATAGGCAAAAAACATCAATTTGGGCTGGGCCTCCGGTTAGTAGGTTAGTCCCAAAAATGATATATAAGTGTAAAATAAAGCCCATTAACATCCAAAATGGATAATATAATAGCATGGAGCAATCAAAAATTATAGATACATTGGAGACATATCATGGTACTACTATTTGTGCTTTTGGTTAGAAGGAATGGAGCAAATCAAAATTGGAGGATTTTTTCCTTTGGTGTCTCTTTCAAAGAAAAAACGTAGGAATTTTCTTATCCACTTGGATGTCCTTTTCAAATTAATGTGCATGAAGAACAGGACTAATTGCATTACAGTTGTAATAAGATTCTTATTTTTCATTTTCAGGTGGTTTGACTTTAATTTGACCATGTTTCTCCATTCATGTGTTCTTCCAATTCATATGAACCAAACACCTAGATTGATAGAAATCCTAGGTTTGCAAATGCTCTATTTTGCACGTGCATTCCTATCCTATTCCTGTGTTTTCTTGTTCCTGCGTTTATAGAATCCTCCAATTCTAAGGAGCCCTTATATATTTACTTCATTTTCAGATAGGTGTCAAACAAAACTCTGTGTGTTATGTCCTGCTCCTGCCGTGCCATCATCCACCCCACCTGAGGTGCACCATCGACGGAAGCATTCACTGCAACAGAGATTCTCGCTGTAGACTTTCTTTCGCCACCTTAGATCATCTTCCCCATTGCCGACAGCCACTTCAACTGCATTACCATCATCGACTAAGCAGATCAACCTGAGGACTACACAGTTCCAGAAGAGAGGTCATACTCTTTCGTGTCTGCTTACGTTATACATCGGTTATTATTACCTGCTACTTTATCATCCTGTTCACCTCTTAGACTCCGAGTCAGGTCCAAACTAATGTTCAAACTTGAGTTTTAAAATACCTGTGGGGCACATATCGAGGCAGCAAAGAATAGTTTCTGTCTACTATCTGGTTCATCCAGGGTCTTCTATGTGGTTCATGTTGGGTGGGCAACAAACAATAGATGATCCATCGTCTATCTTTTTAAACTGAAGCTATAATCTACCTGCTATTATTAGTTTTGGATCTATCCAATCATTTTCTACCATCAGTCTTGATTTCTACATGCACCCCTTAGGCCTTACATAATCTAACTTGTTGTTTTATTATGCGTATTAGTTATTGTACACAATCATACTGAACATGTAGAGAAAAAGAGAAGACCATTGTGTGGGAATATAATATCATGCAGATGCCGCTCCATGGTGGGTGAAGTGGGGCCCCCTCCCACCATTCCAGAATGTATTCTAGAGGAAGATAACTGTTCAGAGGGGGATTCAGAGGGAGCCGACCACTCCTATTTACCCGCTAAGGTGTTTGCTCTAACCTGGCATGCTGATGTTGGTCATACCATGCATATGGCGCCTCACATTGCTTACATTATATATTTTATATGTCATCAACTTAGTTTAGATTTGCTTTGTGTGAATGCCACCTATTTGGTTTCTATATCATACTCCCACCGTTCCTAAATATTTGTCTTTTTTAGAGATTTCAACAATTGACTACATACGGAGCAAAATGAGTGAATCTACACTCTAAAATATGTATATATACATCCGTATGTGGTTGTCCATTTGAAATCTCTAAAAGGACAAATATTTAGGAACAGAGGGAGTATATGGGAATTATGCAATGCCATCTTCTTTAGCTAGGCATCATATACATGAATCATGAAATGTCATCCTGTTTAGCCAGTCATTGTATATGTGAATTGTATCATGCCATATTTTTTTCATAATGTATTCCATTTGTCAACAATGTTTATACATTCATCTACTCTTCCTATGCATCAGCCATTTGAGTCGGTCATGTGAAAATCAGGAGTGAAAACAAGGTCTTCTGAGCAGTCAGTGCTACTTGTCGATGTAGATTTCTTGCTGGTTAGAGATAGCTTCTCAGAGGAGGATTCAAAGACAGATGACCAGTCGTACCGCCCCAAGGTGCATGCTCTAACTCGGCGGGGTTATATTGCTCATATCATGCATATGGTGTCTTGCATTGCCATGCCATCTGCTTAGATTAGACATGCTTTGTGTGAATGCCTCCTATTTATTTTCTATATCAGATATGTGAATTATGCAATGCCATGTTTTTCAACCAGTTATCATATATGTGAATTATGCACCGCCATGTAGCCAGGCATCATATATGTGAATTATCTCATGCCATCCTTTTTTTCATTACGTATTCCATTTGTCGACAATCTGTGTATACTGAACTACTCTTCATGTGTATCAGCCATTTGAGCTGGTTATGGAAAAATCAGGAGTGAAAACAAGGTCTTCAGAGCAGGCAATGGTACCTGTTGAAGCATATATCGATGGTTACAGGTAGCTCCTCAGAGGAGGATTCACAGACAGATGACCAATCCTATATCCCACCTGAGGTGTATGCTCTAATTTGCAATGTTTATATTTCTCATATCATGCATATGGTGTCTTGCATTGCTTAGTTTAGACATCATATGCACAATATTCAATTCCATCTGCTTAGTTTAGAGATCATTCATGTGAGTGACAACTGCTTAGTATATTAATCAATTATGTCAATTATATCATGCCATCCTGTATACTTAGAAAACATGTATGTGAATTATTTCATCCCAACCTATTTTAGAAAGACATCATATAGTTTTGTCATGCCATCCTGTTTAGATACTCATCATATGTTGAATTATGCCATTATATCCCACTAATGCAGGATGTTGCTAACGTGACACTACGATTAGAGACCCTTCGACAAAACTATGTGCGATGCAATAATCGCAAATGGTGGTGTAAAAAACCCATCAAAAAAGGTGCAAAACGTTTGCTTTGGAGGATGCATCAAACAAGGTTCAGATTTTAGTTGCGTGTGCAATGCAGGGCATATGGTTCAGTTCAATTAACTATTTGCGATGAGGAGGAACAAAAGAAACGGGTAGCTATATGAGGGTGTGTGTGATATTCAGCATACTGTTCACTCGGATGAACTGTTTGTGATTAGGTAACACAAAACAAACGGCCAACCAGATCAAGGTGTGTGTGATATACGGCATGCGGTTCACTCGGATGAACTGTTTGTGTTGAGACAAGAGAACAGAAACGGTTCAATATAAGAAGATGTGTGTGATACGCGGCAAACAAGTCTGTAATCAAAAATGTGTGCGAAGACCGATAATAACACAAACGGTTGCTGCTAATAAGATGTGTGTGTTGTGCGATGGGATTGCATACAGAACAACAACAACAACAACAACAACAACACACACACACACATGCTTATAAGGACATGGTTGCATAACCAAATTAAACATCGACTTACATAGGTGGCTACTACACACATGACATTTCCACACACCAAAAAAGTAAACTATATATAACATGCATGATTAACTATCATAAACAATCATCTGATCATCATCTACTTCTTATGACGCTTGCTCTGCTTGTGGCTCGATCCGGGCTCGTCGATTTGGGTAATGAGGCACTTCCTCATGTCAACGATCCGCCTGTGCATCTCATAGCATGTGTACATGCTCTTGGCCGCGAACCTGAGGTGAGGTTCATCAGTTGCCGCATCTAGGACCTATGCCAGGATACTGGACTTGTTCTCTGGGCATCCTGCTTCATCTTTTCATAGTAGGGGTCGATGATGGCCGAGGCAAGTTCGATCAGGGAGACCTTCTTCGTGCTGCCCGAGACCCTGTAGTGGTCACGGATTTCGACAAGGTTCTTACAAGCCAAGCCTGTAACATTGAGAGCTTTTACATAGTTGGTGGTTTCCACCGTGGTGAATTTGTAGTCGGTTCCATTGATAAACCTGTTGTAACGGTCGCAAGGCTATATGGTCAATGCAGTAGTGGTAGATGAGGACATGATGGCACATGCACAACTGGGCGATGGCAACCTTCTGATCTATGCCGGGACGACCAACGGTGTACTCGAGGTCGATGCCGACCACCTTGTACTTGTCTCAAGCAAGCAACTGCTCAACTCTGTTGATGTAGTCGTCCACCACGGCCGGGTCGATGGTGTACACCACCGAGAGATCTGTCTCCCTCGCGTGGGTCTCCACGCTATGCTCGCCGTACTCCATTGGAGCGCCGCTAGACATCCGCTCTCTATGTGTCATCGTGGGTGTGCTTGTTGTGTTGTGGGGCGCGATCAAAAGGTTGAAGAGACTAAGGTTATAATGGCCGCGGGAATTGAAGGGGAAACCGGACGGCCAAGAATATCGGTAGACCCTGATGGCAGTTCTAATTTGTAGCGTGTAACTCCATCGTGTCGCATGTAACTGCATCGCCTGGCAACACGCGCGGCACAACCGCATGCATATGGGGCCCTCGACGTGATCATGCGCATGCCCAACTGCTGGCAGGGCACGCGCGAAGGGACTCGAGAAGAGCGCTCCGCGGTCACCTCAATGGCGAGCAACCATATATATATTTGCATATAGCAGTTGAACATGCAAGGAAATGCTGACCACAAGCCGAGCACGCCGACGGACGCGAGCAGAGCGCGCCGCGGCGCTTAACGGTGAGCACAACGCGTTGCGGTGCCTAACGGCGAGCAGAGATTGCCGAGGGACGTGAGCAGAGGCCGGCACAGTGATATGTGGCAAATAAGGCAAACTGTGTGAGCGATGTCGGAGACATCAAGCACGAATCAGATTGGAGTTGCGTGTGCGATACATGGCATATAGTTGATCCATCCGAGCTGTTTGTGATGGAATAAGCCGTGTGTGTTGTGGGCAAACGCTTGCTGGGATATAACATTAAATTAACCAAAAAAGTGTTAATGCATGTTACAAAAATTGTTTAACTGGAAGCTATGTTCAAATACGAATCCAACGATTTAATCTTTGGCGACATGCATTCATATAATTGTTAGTTAAATCCTACTTATACACCAGGACGGGGGGTATAGTAGGTAATTAAATCGCAAATGTTTTTTTGTATTAACCGTATGTGTATGTGTCCTTTCGTCCTCCTCTCGCACGTCTTGTCACCCTGCTGACGCGGATGGCTTACAACGCAAGCTTAGGCAGTGTGCGGGGGCGTTCTTTTGGCCAAACGGTGGCTCGAAGTGGCGCTAATAAATCGTCGGTAAGCCCGTTCCCTGCAACCTTGTAGGTTCCCGCGCAAGCTTCCCGCCCGACTCGGTGAAATCCCCCAAAATCCCAATGCTTACCGGCCTGCTATATAAACCCTCACGGCCGGTGAGTCATGCGTCGCATTTTCCCCTCCCTCTCACTCTGTGCATTTAAAAACCGAACCGAAAAACCATACCGAAAATAAACCGAACCGAACCAATTTTATGGTTTCTGGTTTCGGTATGGTATGAACTTTTCATACCGATTTGAAATTGGTTTTTATGGTATATACCGGAAAACCGAACGGTTAACCGAATAAACCGAAGTAAAAAAGAATTATATTTCTTGAGATGAACAACCATACAAGTTGTCATTTTTCTTGTACATGAGTCAAATGCACTACTAAGCACGTAATTTTTTCTTGTAACATAGTCATTTTTCTATTTTTAAAATGCTAAGCACGTCCATAACCACCAACAGATGAATCAAGGGCCATTTGCATTTCTGCCCCTAACTCGAACCACCTACTCAGATTTGCCCCTAATTTCAAAGCATGCTCAAATTTGCCCCTCTGCCGTTAAGTCACTACTCAGAAATGCCCTTCCGTCCAGTCAAAGGCCTTTGACTGTCAAAGGCCCATGTGTATTGTAGCAGACGGAAAGTGCTACAGTATTGGACGGAAAGTGCTACAGTACTGTACGGAAGGGCATTTCTGAGTAGTGACTTAACGGCGGAGGGGCAAATTTGAGCATGCTTCAAAATTAGGGGCAAATATGAGTAGTGGGTTCGAGTTAGGGGCACAGATGTAAATGTCCCATGAATCAATGCATGCATATATACTTATATATATAGTCATATACTATTTGTGTAGAATAGTATGTGTTTTGAGTCATAAATTTGCTAATTATTATTACGTCATTTCCAAATTCGCGTCAACTTTGGTTTTTATGGTATATACCGAAACCATACCAAAATAATTTGGTATATACCGAAACCGAACCGTATTTTAATTTCATACCATATTTACCGAAGTATTAATACCGTACAAACTGAAAAATCATATAAATCGAACCATGTAAACCGAATAAACCGAACGCACAGGGTGACCTCCCTCCCTGTAGCTTATCTCGTCTGCTTCTCCCACAATCGCCAATGGCACCGGTCCGTCGTCGTCGCTTAGCCGCTCTGCCATCATCAGAGGACAACTCCAGCTGGGAGGCTACACCGCGATGGGGGCTCAGTCCCCAGTGTAGTGTAGTATGCGTGGCGTCCCTATTGGGTGTGTGCGGAACACACAACACACGCTCCGCCGCCGCTGCCCGTCTGCAGCTGTTGCCGGCCGCCGTTGCCGCCACACCACCGTCAAAAGCCAGGGCCATCGCCCGCTCCGCCGCCGTGGCCCGAAGGCGGAACGTGGCCATCGTGGCCGCCACCCCGCTGCTGGCCATCACTCACTCCACCATCGCGGACCAAAGGCGGGAGGTGGCCGTCGTGGCCGCCACTCCATCGTCGGCCGCCGTGGCCACCATCCCACCATCGACCGTCGGGATCATCACCCGCTCTGCCACCGTCACCCGAAGGAGGGAGGCAGAGGTGGAGGCCCGCACGTGCGGCTTGACCTTGCGCGCTACATCGAGTTCCTGCGGAAGGAGGAGGAGTGCCTTGTCGAGCACGCAAACAGCCTTACCGCAGCCGTGGCTGCAGCACACGCCGACGCAGAGGTGAGGAATCAGTAGATCTATGAGCAGTCCGGCCGCTTCGAGATGGATTGTCTAGAGCGGCAGTGGGCGTTCGAGATGGCGAGCATCGTTGAACGTGCAGCAGTGGCAGGCACCTTATTGAATTTTTCCAGCTCGTCGGTAGGCTCCTCCTCAATTTAGGGGCTATTTTGTTCAGTTCATCTGACTATAGATGTGTGGTGGAACTGTACAATGTACTTAAAATTAGCTAGTATATATAGTTGAACTAGTTATTTCAGTACGTGGTTGGCAACAATTGGGGAAAAGTTTGGTCGGTTCAGCTGTCGAGTTGAACTGTTTGTATAAATTAAGAGCGACTGCTTAATCCATGAGTGAAATCTATGCTTAATTACTAAATTTTAGTTGCCAAAATTAGATAGTGCTAGTGATTTTTAGCTGCATATTTTGACATATCGCAGTGTTACAAGGATTGATAAATGGCAATGTTACTAGATCAACAAATGTCAATCTTTCCAGTTTGACATATGGCAACATACCCAATATGACAGATGCAAATCTTACCAAATTCTTTGTTCGTGGTTGCAAATGGGTCATCCAAAACAACCATTTGTGTTGAAGGGATGCACAAATCCTACGTTGCGAATTTTCCGTCGACTTAAGGGGGAAGACCATAGTTCTCACTTTGCATACGGGTGTTCTATCTAAAACGTTTGCGATCAAGAGCTGCAGAAATCCTGCTTGGCACATTTTCTCTTGGGTCCCTAGGGAAGCTGTCAGTTTGCATACGGGTGTTCTAACTAAAACATTTGTGATCAAGAGCTGCACAAATCTTGCTTAGCACATTTTCCCTTGGCTTCCTGGGGAAGTTGTCAGTTTTCCATACGAGTGTTCTAACTAAAACATTTGCAATGAGTGTTTTATATTTAAAAACTGTATTAAACTGCTGCTTGGGCGCCTTTAATGGAGAGGATACGAGCAAGGCGGGCGGCCATGGAAGTCAAAGGGATCGCTTACCGGTGAGCCTGCACAGCGTACAGCTCGCACGCTTCCCGATGAGCCTCCGCATTGGATTACAGCTCGCACGCCTCCCGTTTAGTCAAGCACTCAAGAACCTGTCCGCATGGCACCTCCTAGCCATTAAAAGAGCGAGGCGTGGCGCCACGTGAATGGTTAAGAGAACACATGTAATTTAAATTATACAAAATGTTTGAGATGTTACAGTGGTCGCTATTTTTTTCAATATACCTTTGCTGGCTGTTATTCAAGTGCGCCTTCTCTCAAAATAGACACGAAAAATACCACATCATGTCGAGTACCATTCCATTATAGCATGACAAGTTTCATGAATTTCAAATGAGTTTTGGATTTACTAGAATTTAAAAACAAAGTATCTCAACGCTTTACCGGCAATCAATAGTTCCTTGGTGTTTGAAATTCATTCCCATTTCTTTCATGGGACCTAAGCATGCACCGAAGGACACATATTTTATTTTTCAACCAATTTATATGCACTGGAGCATGTGCATGTAGTTCAAATTTTAAATATGCACATAAAATGCCTAGAAAACCCAGTTAATGTGTAAACATGTCCAAACGAACCCCGAAAAATTCCAAAATTAAACACAACACTCCTGTTGTTCTATGTTGACACTAGAATTTTTTTGAAAGCTCTGGTTGTCCACAAAGGTAGCACTTTCCCTACCAAAATTTTTGGAATAGCAAGAGGTTGGAGGCGACCAGCTGGTCGTTGGTGTTCTGCTTTCACCCTTCGGCAGACCTCACATTCATTCACGAATTGAGCAATTTCTCGCTTCATTCGAGTCCACCAATACGACTGCTTGAGGTCATGGAACATCTTCTAACTGCCAGGATGAATGGACAAAAGAGAATTGTGCGCTTCGTTCATTATGACCTTCCTTAGATCACCTTTAGGAACCACAATCCGGTCCTCGAAGAATAAAGTGTCTTTGTCATCAATGCGATAGCACTTGTATTTGGGTTGGCCCTTGGCAATACCATGTTTCACCCTCTTCACCATGGTATCAAGGAGTTGTGCCTCACGAATTTGATCTTCCAAAGTAGGAGTGACTTCAAGGTTGGCCAGAAAACCTTGAGGAACAACTTGGAGGTTGAGCTTGTGGAAAGCTTCACAAAGATCCGGTTGGAATGGCTTGAGAATTAAGCTGTTGCAATAAGCCTTCCTGCTCAAAGCATCTGCAATCGCATTCTCCTTGCTTGGAGTATATTCAATACTTGGATTGTACTATTGAATCATTTTGACCCAATGAGTTTGCCTGAGTTTGAGGTTGGGTTGAGTGAAAATGTCCACTTGCCTTCCCAACAAGAGATGTCTCCATGTTATTAATGCATGGACAACTGCCGCCAACTCAAGATCGTGAGTGGGGTAGTTCCTTTCATTGGGCTTCAAGATGAGAGGTATAAGCCACAACTTTATTCTCTAGCATTAACACAACGCCAAGACCTTGCAATGAGGCATCACAAAAAACTTCGAATGGCTTGGATTCATCAGGAGGAGTTAAGACAGGAGCTGAGACTAGCTTCTCTTTAAGAGTGTTGAAAGCAACATCACACTCAGGAGTCCAGACATACTTTACATCCTTCTGGAGGATGTTGGAAAGAGGCTTTGCAATCTTATAGAAATTCTCAACGAATCTTCGGCAATAGCTTGCAAGTCCAAGAAAACTGCAGAGCTGCTTGACATTCTAAGGAGGTTCCCAGTTCACAATTGCAGAAACCTTTTCCAAATTAACAGCGATGCCCTTGGCAGAGATGATATGACCAAGGTAAAGAACTTCATCAAGCCAAAAGTCACATTTGGGAAATTTCGCATAGAATTGATACTCTCTGAGCTTGTCAAGCACCAATCGCAAATGCTTGGCATGATCCTTCTTATTCTTGGAGAAGACCAAGATATCATCGAGATACACCAGGACGAATTCATTTGTATAGGGGTGAAGATGAAGTTCATCATGCGAGAGAACGTTGGAGGAGAATTGACAAGGCCGAAAGACATGACAATATATTCATAAGAACCAAAGCTTGTTCTGAATGTTGTCTTGGGAATATCTTGTTCACAAATGTGAATCTGATGATAACCCATACGAAGGTCAAGCTTGGAGAATACTTTAGCACCTTTAAGTTGCTTGAATAGCTCATTGATGTTGGGAAGTGGATACTTGTTCTTGATTGTCTTCTTGTTCAATGGACGGTAATCGACGCAAAGTCGGTTCGTGCCTTCCTTCTTCTGGACAAGAAGAACACCATAACCCCACGGAGATGAACTCGGTCTGGTCAAACCCAGACGCTCTTGTTCATCGAGTTGTTTCTTCAATTCCTTCAGCTCCTTTGGTCCCAACTTGTATGGACGCTTGCAAACGGGTTCAGTACCAGGCTCAAGATCGATAACGAATTCAACTGTCCGGTGAGGTGGCATTCCCGGAAGCTCTTCTGGAAAGACGTCTTGGTACTAACAAACGACTGGAATATGAGAAATTGCATCTAGCTCGCCCTTCTCATTGAGAGAAAACAATCGAATGGTTTCGTCCCGAGCGGCATAGCTGATCACATCATCAGAAGAGTGTGTCAATTGAATCTCCCTGGCAGCACAATCAAGTTGAGCCTTGTGCTTAGAAAGCCAGTCCATCCTGAGAATTAGATTAATATCAGAGTCACCAAGAACCATTGGAAAAGACAGAAATTTATAGTTGCCCATCTTGATGGAAACATCCGGAGCCATCATTTTGGTATTCATGAACAAACCTGGAGAGGAAACCGCTATCGGCTTAGGCAGATCGACAATATGAATATTGTGCATGGATGCAAAAGGTCTTGATATGAATGAAATAGATGCACCAGTATCAAATAAGACTTTTGCAGGAATATCCTTATCTGGAAGATTACCCATGATCACTTCTGAAGAATCCTCTGCTTGAGCTGCATTCATCATGTTCACCCTTGCAGACTTGGCATTATGCTTAACCACTTCATTGCTAGAAGATCTCACAGGAGGAGGAGGCGGAAGGCACCTTTGGTTGAAGCACTTGTTCGCATAGTGATCTTTCTGCTGACACTTGTTGCAAGTCACCTCTGAGAGCAAACGATGATAAGGAGAACTTGACCTAGGAGCTTGAGTCTGAGACTTGTCCTGATAGCCTGGATTGGGCAGGTGGGAAGATCCATGGACACCTTTGTTCTTCTGCTGGTAGGGCTGACGAAATGGTGGAGGAGGAAGCCATAACTTCTGTTGCTTAGCTGCCACTTGTGAGGAAGAAGAAGACTGAAGTGCATCCCTGATTCTCTTCTTAGAAGCCTCACACTTGAGCTAAGCACCTTCTTGCTTGAGGGCCATGTTATAGAATTGATCAAACTTAGTCGGCTCAAGAAGAACGAGAGCTAACTGTAGATCTTCTCTGAGGCCACCCCTGAAGTGATAGATCATGCTCTTTTCATCAGGAACATCCTGCCTTGCGAAACAAGCAAGTTTCTGAAACTGGATGTTGTATTGGTACACGGACACGCCGCCTTGCTTGAGACTGCGTTACTCCTCATGCTTGCTCTCAGCAACACTTGTTGGAATATGATGAGCTTTGAAGTCTCGGCAGAAATCATCCCAGGTAATCACTCGACCTCCTCTGGAATCTTTGTATTGTTGATACCAATCAACAACTTGGTCCTTGAGTTGAAACAAAGAAAACTTGACAAAGTCCTTAGGCTTGACATTGCTACATTCAAAATTCTTGTAGATGTCCACGAGCCTATCATCGACGTCTGTGGCCTCGACATAGTTGCTGAAAGAATTTGGCTGATTTGCAAGGAACTGGTTGAGGGTAGCAAACTGAGGCTGATTGTTGAACTGCCTGACGGTGTCCTGGACAAGGGGGTACTCACCACGTCGTCTCCCAGTCAGTTAGATTGGGCCGAGGACCCCCATGGCCGTATACTCATGGACCAGTTCGGACAGCTGCCGCATACAAGAAAGATTCCACAAGACTTGGTGGTCAAGACAAGGACTCCTCCCCTACCGGCGTATTCGGCTTGGACTCTTGTTATCCTAGGCCTCTAGTGCATTATATAAACCATGGCCAGGCTAGTCGATAGATACACAACAATCATAATAATAGGCTAGCTTCTAGGGTTTAGCCTCTACTATCTCGTGGTAGATCAACTCTTGTAATACTCATATCATCAAGATCAATCAAGCAGGAAGTAGGGTATTACCTCCATAGAGAGGGCCGGAACCTGGGTAAACAACGTGTCCCCTGTCTCCTGTTACCATCGACCTTAGACGCACAGTTCGGGACCCCCTACCCGAGATCCGCCGGCTTTGACACCGGCATTTGTGCTTTCATTGAGAATTCCGCTGTGTGATCGGCAAAAGGATCAATGGCTCGCCCGCAGGTCAACTGCAATGCCGGCATCTTCGTCGCCGGCTCGACTGGTCACCTTGGCTCAACCGAGGACCGTGCTCCATCTCCGATCATCATGTTCAGACGGGGGCCTTCTTCAACATCAACTCCTATCTCTATCATGATCATAGAGGAGTCATCCATGGAGCTCGAGGGCTCAACGTCAACATTGCCCTCGGGCGGCCGTGCTGTTTTTATGGACAATGAACTTGAATCCGGCGTCACCGCCTGCTCAAGCGTCGGTTTGATGATTGATTCGGTGGAATAGTGCGGAATTACGTCTACAACAGCCATGCAAAATTTCATCGAGTTCCGATGGAGGAATCTCCGACAATCTACGATATACCGGAGCCTTGTCAAATCTGGATGGCAATCTGGACGAGTTTAGGGCGTGGTCTCAAGAGCCAACCTCAGAGGTCCGTTGGAAGATCCAACCGTTCATCTACTGCGGAATTCCCATATCTACCACCCCTCCAAATTTCTGCTCAATCCGACAGTTCAAACTTCAGGAACCTTTCGATGACTGGAACAATTTTCGGATCTATTTTCTGCGCGAATACGGATCCGACCCGAATTCATGTTTCTTTATGAATGTGATATTGAACAACCTTTTTAGAGGAGTTCTCTTCTAGGGTATTGTGCGTCGTTTTTAAACACGTGCCCGTAAAATTTTAAGCCTCCCCTGAGGTCATCTTCATCATCATGCTGGTGTCAAACCAGTTCGACAATATTGCTCCAAGGCTGCCGACCTGCGCTAGACACGTCGTCACTTTGTTGAGACGAGCTCAACTTCTTCGGATCATCATCTCGGCAAGCCAAACAAGAGTTCGGCATCACGAAGGATAAGTTATCACCAACATCGCCACCCCACGGATTACATGGAGCAGGCACACCGGCATCGCCGCATGGTCACTTCATCAAGCCAGCATTGACCACATCACGACCTGCATCGGCAGGGCCGCACTGTTGCTTCTTCAAGCCGGTGTCCATCACGCCGACCTACTTTGACTCATCGGCTGACATCGAGGCTTCGACATTTCGGCTGGACCATGGGCTTCGCCATCTCTTCATCAACCTACTCCGGACACTTCTGCGTCACTAGCCAACCAGCTCTGTCACGATTATCTAGACCGAGGGCTTTGCCTCGGCGAGCCAACCTTTGCCAGCATCGCCATGCCGTCGCTTTATCGCCCATCAGGCAATGGGTGTGCGGATCGAGTCCCAATTTTGGGAATCACCTTTCTTCGGATTGCTACAACAAATAAACCAGGTGCTATTAATCATAGTATTTTTTGCTTGTTTGGGTTCATTTTTCCCAAGGAATTATTACTCTGGTTTGTCCATCATATGTACACAGGTCTATCAAATGGTGGCCGCATTAACGAGGTCGCATGGTGGTTCGGTCAGCTCCGTACATGGTCCGGCGAACGCCGCATCCGGAACTCGGACCGACCTATGAATTTAGCCTTTACCGCATGACGCCGACGCCCTGCATCGACATTGACTTCGGCACCAGGCCATATTTATTTTATTACTCACTTTGCATAAATTATTCATTATGCAACGATTTTTTTAAAATTATTATTATTACTATTATCTCCACTTTGCACTATTTTTTGTGCATAGGAAAATGATCCGGGTTGGGAAGTATCGTCAACTCGACATACTTACATACCACGTCACCTCGGCTGGACGGGGGGCTTCGTCAACATTTCATTACCCCATGTCGGGGACTTCGGCATCACTCTGCCGGCCTGCATTGACCGTGCTATGTCACCACTTCGGAGTGCCGAGCTCTTTTCTCCGCCACCTCGGGACCGGCTTGGGGGATGGAACCTTGTCCCGCATCAAGCTCAGACCGCGTCATCAATACCAAACACATTAACCAGCTAAGTTGCCTTCATGCTCAAAGTTTTAAAATTTTAACTTGTGTTCGGTTCGACCAAGCATTATACTTTTTAGGAAAAAAGTTGCTTGTAAAAAAATTCCTTGTCAAAACTTTTTTTGTGACACACAAATTCAAATACCCCGTTTACTTGGGGGCTTCCTTTATGAAGCCTTTCCTCTTGCAAATGATTACAATTGTACGACTTCGTTCCTTGTTCGTGTATTACGCCACAATATGCACCATGTTGACTTAAGAGATTTGCAAGCTGGGTTGCCTCGCTCCTGTGTTTACCCCTACGTTCCCGATTGTTCTGCTAGGGAGCAAAGGGAGCCGGACCTCAGACTAGGTGAAGCTGAAAGGTATCACTCTTATTGTTTTTAATTATGGTCGGCACACAACGAAACTCATGGGTACAAAAAATCTATTGCACAAGTCTCATAGTAATAATGAGCACCGAAGAAAGGTATCGGTGGGGGTACTATTTTCTTCGAAGATGCTTCTTACACTTCATCAGTAATATAGCATAAGTTCCCTTAGCGCGCTTTGTCTGTTACAGCCTTATGGCCTGATTGCCTGGTCATCGGAAACACCATCGATACTCTCGACGGGTGGAGTACATGACACTTTGTGGCCCTTGGCTGAAGATGGAGAAGCCGACGGTCGGTTAAGACACGTTTAAAGTTTGGGTGAACACAGATATGATATAAGTACTTCGGTACATACAATCATTATACATAAAATTCTTTTACCCAAGTCACTTGGGGGCTCTTAAATTTATATGAGCCGTTTTATAATAAGTGTTCTTCTTCTTAGTCGTTGCAAAGTTTTTTATTATTTATCACTCCTTTTTTCAACACGAGTGTGTGGTCACTAGCCGGGGAGCCTAATTTCTCTCTCAAAGCCGCTAGAGTTTAGTTTGCTAAACTGGCCTCATGAGAAGTACTCCACCTTCGGTATATGAAGTTGAAGCCGTAGGCTGACCCCCTTGAAGTCTTGAGATAGGATGTGTCATGTTAAAGCACAACATAAGCACTTTTTTCTACAGTCCAATTTTCATATTGGCACCGAACACTTGATCTTACTCGGACGTCAGGTTTTCACTGACGTTTTTTGGTTTTCCAAGCCTATGGTACTTTTAAACTATTTGTGTGTTTCCAGCATCAGTCTCATAGCGCAACACCGAACACCTTTAGAGATTCGGCAAAAACACTCTCGGATATTGCCATATATGCATCGGTTTCGAATTGTGTCTTCGGTCAATAGTTGGGTTGCCCGGCTCCTGTGCTTGCCTCCTACATTCCGCTTTGTTTGGCTAGGTGTGAAAAGGGAGAACCACTGTGAAAAGGGAGGTCCAGCTCGCTGAAAACTGACTGTCACAATAGGCGTAAACTGGTCAGCGATCCGATGACTATGTTAAATGACAGGCCGTTCATAACATTGGACGAAGTGTTTACGGCTTGACCTCGGATGTCGTCGAACACTAACTGGGGGCTCATAGCTAGCTTCCCCAGTTTAAAGCTCCTATGACAAAGCAAAATTTATAAACCCCGCATATCTGATTGCCTCGTTTCCGCTAACACAACCGCCTTCGGGCACCGAGACGTCGGCTAAGGGTTGTTTTGTTATTGCGAAAACACCCTGCGTAGTATCTACCAAGGGGTAGAGGTCGACGATGGGCCACTTTCAACTGATAAATGGTCGCAATGGAGTCAAACTAATGATGTAAAGTACTTGGATACATAGAATCAATACACATAATCTATGATTTTACTCTGGATATCGATCCTTAATTCGGCCACCCGTGCCCACATTAAGGCTCGGGGGCTACTGGGCTTTGCGCTCATTATTTACAAATATTAAAGGGGCACATCGATCCCCTGATCTAGTGTTGCCACCCGACCAGTGTCTCGGGGGCTACTGCATTGCCTATTCAATGCAGAAAATTCAAAGGGCTCAGTGTTTGGCTTGATCGAACTATGGGAAAGCGCTTCTTCGGACAACAATAAGTACCATCTGGACCTATCTGGCATCAAGCTAATATATCACGGCGACTTCTCACGACCCTCTTTCGGGGGACCGTCCGCTGATCATTATTATTTCTAATATATTACACTGCGTTTTTATTCCTATGTATGCTGCCGAGCTAGGAGTTGATCCTCAGGCCGATTTCGCGCATCGACCTGAGTCTCAGCGGCTACTGGGATCAGCAGTCTTATGTCATCCTTCAGGTGCATCTCGGGTTTTAGACCAATACACACATTGAGGGCTACTGGCTATATATCTAGCAGAGAATTAATTGCACCAATAAAAAATATCAACAAAAAATTGACCCACAGTCGGGGTGGTGCACCACCTCAGAAGCAGTCCGGCATAAAGCTCAGGCGCGAGTGGCTGGCTCCATAAAGGGCATTTCCAGCATTAAGCTCAGCTAAACTCCTTCGACTTTTTTGAACCATGGTGATATGACACCTCGGATATAGTCTGGCGTTGGAGCCCGGATACAGTCTGGCATTGGAGTTTGGACATAGTACAGCGTTGGAGCTCGAATACATTCCGGCGTTGGAGCTCGGAAAGCGGTCCGGCGTTGGTGCTCGGCTGCAAAAGATACCTCGAATGCAGTCCGACGTTGGAGCTCGGACGCAAGAGGACGCTGCTGCCCGGGAACAACTTCAAACCCGAGCTGTGGCATAAAAATAACAAGGTATTGATAAAGGCCGAAGACTTAAAGGGCTCCTCGGATACCCGACGTGTGAGATCTTCAGATTTAGCTCAGCAATCCTCAATATAGAAGACGGGAAGATTTTTTGAACCAGTTTTCAAGACCGATGACCGAAGGCAAAGAACAGTTCGGAAGAACCAAGGAGCGTCCCCAACTTGAAGACCGGTTCAGGGGGCTACTAACGGTGTCCTGGACTTGGGGGTACTCACCACGTCGTCTCCCGGTCAGTTAGATTGGGTCGAGGACTCCCATGGCCGTATACTCATGGGCCAGTTGGGACAACTGCCGCATACAAGGAAGATTCCACAGGATTTTGTGGTCAAGACAAGGACTCCTCCCCCACCGGCGTATTCGGCTAGGACTCTTGTTATCCTAGGCCTCTGGTGCATTATATAAACCAGGGCCAGGCTAGTCGATAGATACACAACAATCATAATCATAGGCTAGCTTGTAGGGTTTAGCCTCTATGATCTCGTGGTAGATCAGCTCTTGTAATACTCATATCATCAAGATCAATCAAGCAGGAAGTAGGGTATTACATCCATAGAGAGGGCCCGAACCTGGGTAAACATCGTGTCCCCCTGTCTCCTGTTACCATCAACCTTAGACGCACAGTTCGGTACCCCCTACCCGAGATCCACCGGTTTTGACACTGACACTGCCCTTGACCTTGATTTCCTTGGTTGCCTTGGCCTTGATTGCTCTCTTGCAAGAGTTGGCGTTGGTGGCTGCCATGGTAGCTTGCCATGCCTCCGGAGGCGGAGGTGGTGGTGGAGGGTTCACCTGACTCCCATCATTGTGTTCGGGATTCAAACGCGTTGGAGGAGCCATCCTGAAGAGGGTGACATCCGTTAGAATCTTGATAGACAGATAAACAAGCTGAATCAACGGATAGAAATTGCAACATATAGTCTTCACAATAAACATCCGAACAGAGTTGAACGAATGAACTCCAAAATTAACATTCACACATCCATTAAGTTGAGAAGCCACTTAGATAAAGGTTGATGGAAGAAACAACAAGGTATGACTGGAATAAATAAGTGGTAAGGATCACCCAATCACAAACCAAATATCTGCGGGAAGAATAACTAGAGCTACTTGAATTCCCACCTATAAACTCCCGAAACTTTCTGGTTATGCAATCTGGTGTTGGGGATACAGGGAGGTACAATATATATCACACAACTAGCAAGCCGTACGCTCCAACTGTATATCCATCCGTCAACACATAACCAAGAAAACTACGGAAATCATGTACCTCAACCTTTGAAAAGCATCCATTATACGAGCTATGGCAATACTCCCAAACTCCCGCCCTAGTACTGGGTGGCGTCGAGGTTATCTCACCAACAACTGCATAAAAGAGATTTTCGATGTTGGCGAACTCAGGTATTCCAGAACTATGACGATAAAATTGTGACGACAACACGTCAGAGCTCAACTCCCCAGGACACTGCCACAAGCCCTAAATGTCAGGAGGCACCAAGAACAATGTTCTCGTCACAAGAATATCAGAACGATTCCAAGATACCCGTGTGATCCTAATTTTTTCGTGAAATTTGAGGAGAGGAAATACAAAACATCTACGTCAGGAGGCTTCACCAGAGCGACGAAGGGACTGTGCACTATAGGAATCAGGCAATAACAGACGGCAAAGGCTGGTATACAGACGGCAAAGAGTTTGCCGTCAACCAGCTGACGACAAAGTGTGACGGCAAAGACAAAGTCGGCAAAGGGTACTTTGCCGTCAGCTTTTCATCGGGCAGATGGCAAAGACTTTGCCGTCAGCTAATCCTAGTAACAGATGGCAAAGAAACATCTTTGCCATCAGCCAAAGCACAATCTTTGCCATCACCAAACTACTTTATAGACGGCAAAGTTTTTTTTATTCTAAAAAATTCACAAGACACCTAAACATTAAAACATTTTCCATGGCATTCTTTACAGCTCAATTTACACAGCAAATCAACTATAATTAGTTTGCAGGATGCTCAGGTATCAAAGTTTGGTAGCTATAATATTTTTTATAGATCAATTTAAAGAACTCAACATCAACAATTCATAATCTATTTACATGTTGATGCTACAGAGAAACAGGCTCCGGAATCGTCCTTCAGACAAAGACCGCACGACAGCCGTGTGGGTCATGTAGCCGCTCAGCGTCCTGCACCCGATGGGGTGAGAGGCAGCGACCCTCCGCATCCGGCGCTGCTCCCTGCGACAGCCGTTACGATGGCGGACGGTGGCGCGGGCGGAGGTAGGCTTCGGCCGTCGGACGGGGAGGGCAGAGGCGGGCACACGCGGGCGGAGACCAGAGGCGCGCAGTGGCACGCAGAGGCGGGAGGCACGCGGTGGCGGGCGCCTATGGACGGAGGCGGAAGGCGCCCGGTGGTGCGGGCGGAGGGGGACGAGGTGATGGGACTGGAGCCCATGGCGACGGGTGACGGGGCCGGCGAGGGGGACGAGGCCGGGAACGGCGGAGGACTGCGGGGACGACGAGCGACTGGCGCCGAGGCTGGTGAAGGGCTGCGGGGGCACCGGGGCCGTGGCCGGCGGAGGCCTGCGGGGGCGCCAGGGTGCGGGAGCAAGGCCGGGGGCAGGGGGCGAAGGGGGAAGGGGCAGCGGCCGACGGTCGAAGTCGAGGCACCGGCGCCGGTGTGCTCTGGATCTGGAGCTCCACTCCTGATCGAGGAGGATGAGCGGTAGGAGCGAGGGAGAGAAAGAGATAGGAGAGACCGAGAGAGATCATGTGGGGGTGGGACGGTGGGTGCGCTGGGGATAAGGGAGAGAGAGTAGTTGGGTTGGCTACCCCCTACCATGTCATCGATCCATGGGAGGGAGCGCTGGGCCAATAGGAAGTTAGTAAATTTTTTGTGCTTCTTAACCTTAGTTATTTTGATAAAATAACTACGTTAAAATTCCGTAGAAAAATTCAAACTTTTTCCATGCCTTATAAGAATCATACACCAATACCATGCAAAATTTCATATATTTTAGACCTTTGCATTTTCAAAATTTTTTTTTGCTACATACAGTTTATTTACCTACGGTTGTTCCAAAACTGACTTTGCCGTCAGCAAAATAAAACCAGATGGCAAAGGGTAGTCTTTGTCGTCATCTGAAAAAACCAGTCGGCAAAGTATTTCTGTGCCGTCATTCGTAAAAAACCAGACGGAAAAGTATGTCTTTGCCGTCATCTAAAAAAACCAGACGGCAAAGTATGTCTTTGCCGTCATTCATAAAAAACTAGAGAGCAAAGTATGTCTTTGCCATCATCTGAAAAAAAACAGATGGCAAAGTATGACTTTGCCATCAGTCGTTCTTTGCCGTCATAAACAGACGGCAAAGTATGTGTTTGCCGTCTGTCCTGACGAAAAGCTGACGGCAAAGACCCCCACAGACGGCAAATTAGCTGATTCCTGTAGTGGTGGAGTAAAAAGAATCCTACTCTCCGATATATATAATCCTAAGACTCAAAACATTTTGTTCTAGACTCAACAACGTCAGCGATTCGATCAAGCAGGGGCCTCTATGACGCCCCCGATTTGACCGTACACTAATCATACACGCAAATGTGTACGATCAAGATCAAGGACTCACGGGAAGATATCACAACACAACTCTAGACACAAATTAAAATAATACAAGCTTTATATTACAAGCCAGGTGCCTCGAAGGCTTGAATACAAGAGCTCGATCAAAGATGAGTCAGCGGAAGCAACAATATCTGAGTACAGACATAAGTTAAACAAGTTTGCCTTAAGAAGGCTAACATAAACTGGGATACAGATCGAAAGAGGCGCAGGCCTCCTGCCTGGGATCCTCCTAAACTACTCCTGGTCGCCGTCAGCGGGCTGCACGTAGTAGTAGGCACCTCCCGAGTAGTAGTAGTCGTCATCAACGGTGGCGTCTGGCTCCTGGACTCCAGCATCTGGTTGCGACAACCAAAAAGAAAGGAAAGGGGAAAAAGAGGAAGAAAGCAACCGTGAGTACTCATCCGATGTACTCGCAAGCAAGGAGCTACACTACATATGCATGGGTATCAAATGGAATAAGGGTATTGTAACACCCCGGATGTAACTTTCCCAACTTGTACTCCAACTCTTGTCGTTTCTGGCGTTAAGTTATATTTATTTCCTCGGGTTCGGGTTTTTGTCTCCGTGTGTTGTTGTCGTTGTCATGCATCTCATATCATGTCATCATGTGCATTGCATTTGCATACGTGTTCATCTCATGCATTCGAGCATTTCCCTCATTGTCTGTTTTGCATTCCGGCGCTTCGTTCTCCTCCGGTGGTCATTTCTAGCTTTCTTTCATGTGTGGGGATTAAACATTTCCGGATTGGACCGAGACTTGCCAAGCGGCCTTGGTTTACTACCGGTAGACCGCCTGTCAAGTTTCGTATCATTTGGACTTCGTTTGATACTCCAACGGTTAACCGAGGGACCGAAAAAGCCTCGTGTGTGTTGCAGCCCAACACCCCTCCAATTTGGCCCAAAACCCACCTAACTACGCTCCATCATCTAGAGCGTTCGATCACGATCGCGTGGCCAAAAACCGCACCTCATTTGGACTCTCCTAGCTCCCTCTATGCCTATATATAGACCCCCTCCTTCAAATTCGCGGTTCCACTCTCCCCCTAACCCTAGATCCATCCACCGCCGCCGCCGGATGTGTCCGGAGCGGGCCGGACAACGTCCGCCGCCGCCCGCGCCCACTAGCGCGCTGCCACGTGGATGCCGCCACCCACCGCCTCCGCGGCCCGCTCGGCCCACGGGGAGCCCGCCCCGGGCCGGATCGGGCCCGAGCCGCCCCGTGCCTCACGCCTCCTCCGTCCCCGCGCCCGGTGGCCGGCGCCGCCGCGCGCCATTGCCGGCCTCGCCGCACCGGCCGGTTACCGCCGCCCCGCCACTCGCCGCCTCCCCCGCCAAGCTCGACGCCGGCAGCCCCGCGCCCCGCGACGCGACGCCCCGCCTCCGTGAAGCTCCGGGCGACCGCCTCCTCGTCGCCGGCGGCCTCTCCGGCGAGAGATCCGGCCGCCGCGGCTCCTTTTTTTTCCGGCGGTCCTCGAGCTGCTACAGTGCCCCGACCGTGCCTCGGTTTCCGTGCAAACCCTAGATCTGTCCCGGAGAGGTTGATTTTTTTCACTAAGTCCCGGATATTTTCAGTTCAAGTGCTCCTGTTCTCGGCTCCGTAACTTTGCATCTGTAGCTCCGATTCATGCATATAGCATATTAAAATGTTCATCTCAGAGAGTACATCATTTCGTTCCATTGCATCATTTTCATTTGAGTTCATCTTGATGCCCGAAATGCTGTTCGAAGAGGGCTAATTGAGTTAATTGTCAGGTCTGCTACTCCGTTTAGCACTTTTGTCATTTTTGCCATGATTAATGTGTGCATTCTATGAACTGATGCTCTACATGTGTTTTGTTAAGGGTTTTGTCATCTTTCCAGAGGTGCAACCCATGTATTTTTAGGATGTGTGTGGTGACTAGTGCAAGCTTGCAAAGTGGTGCACTTGCTAATTCTGTTTTCAGGGACTTAGTAATATCACCAAGTCCTGGAGCTGTTTATCTCATGATGCCATATGTTCATGTTGTTTCCTAGTGATCCGTGCCTCTTTTGAGGATGACCAGTAAGGATGTTTTGTTAATATTGTAGTGCTCTATCCATCCATGTCTTTGTTTGCAATTATGGAGCACCCTAGCTTGAGTCAATCGAGCTCTACTTTTGCTACTTTGTGAATCTGGGCAGATTGTCAACTTGTTTGCAATTTTTCCGGTGATGTTGTAGTTGATCCGTGCATGCTATGCTATTGTTCTTGCCATTTCTAGCTTGAATTTTGTGCCTTCTTGATGGATGTATGCTTGTCTTGCCATGACTTGCACCGTAGTGAGTGCATAGAGCTCGTAAACATGCCTACTTGAGTTATATTTCAGCATGTGTCAGTTTTCACCAAGTCTGAAAACTGATTATGTTTTTGCTATGTTCACATGCTTGCAATTGTATTTTCTGATCCCTTTTGGCTCAAGGTCACTAAGGGACTTTTGTTAAGCTATTTGAGTAGCTCCATGCCATGCTTTACTTTGCCATGTTAAGATCCTGTAGCATGTAGTTTTGTTGCTCCGAAGAGGGCTACCTGATCTGAAATTCCAGACAAGTGTTAATTTCACCAAGTCTGAGATATGTTTGCCATTTGCATTTTTGCCATGTTTTTATGAACCTGTTAATGGATGAATTGGCCGTAGCTCAGTGCTAGACTTTTGTTAAGCATCTTGTAAGCATCCCTTCCATGTATTTTGTTGTCATGTTTGGGTGCTGTAGCATGTTCATCTCATTGCATTTAGATGCCTACTTGCTGTAAATCGCAGACGGTGTCATTTTGAATCACTTGCCATTTCCAAACCGTAACTCTGATTCTGGCGTTCTTTATATCGTTTTCAAGCGATTTCATCTCATCTTTCCAGTGGCACACTTGGAATTCCATGTTGAGTCTAGGTTCATGCATTTCCTGTCATATCTTGTATTTTGCATCCCGCATCGCATCCCGCATAGCATATCATCTTTGCATCGTGTTGTTTGAGTTTGCACGTGGTTGATTGTATCCTTGTTGCTTGTTTGTCTTGTTTGGGTAGAGCCAGGAGACGAGTTTGCTAACGAGGAGCCCGTTGAGTTTGCTTTCGAGGATCCAGTCAACTCTGACAACTGTGCAGGCAAGATGATCATACCCTCGAAATCACTACTATCTTTGCTATGCTAGTTTGCTCGCTCTTTTGCTATGCCATTGCTACGATGCCTACCACTTGCTTGCAAGCCTCCCAAATTTCCATGTCAAACCTCTAACCCACCATGTCCTAGCAAACCGTTGATTGGCTATGTTACCGCTTTGCTCAGCCCCTCTTATAGCGTTGCTAGTTGCAGGTGAAGATTGGAGGCCGTTCCTTGTTGGAACATTTATTTACTTGTTGGGATATCATTATATTACTTTGTTATCTTAATGCATCTATATACTTGGTAAAGGGTGGAAGGCTCGGCCTCTCGCCTAGTGTTTTGTTCCACTCTTGCCGCCCTAGTTTCCGTCATATCGGTGTTATGTTCCCGGATTTTGCATTCCTTACGCGGCTGGGTTATAATGGGAACCCCTTGACAGTCCGCCTTGAATAAAACTTCTCCAGCGATGCCCAACCTTGGTTTTACCATTTGCCACCTAGCCTTTTCCCTTGGGTTTCGTGGACTCAAGGGTCATCTTATTTTAACCCCCCCGGGCCAGTGCTCCTCTGAGTGTTGGTCCAACCTAGAGCACTGTGCGGGGCCGTCCCTTGGAAACTTGGGTTACGTTGGCTCCCGTACGCTTAGCTTATCCGGTGTGCCCTGAGAACGAGATATGTGCAGCTCCTATCAGGATTTGTCGGCACAACGGGCGGTGTTGCTGGACTTGTTTTACCATTGTCGGAGTTGTCTTGAATTACCGAGATAGCGAGTCTGATCGGGACGTCTTGGGAGGAGGTCTATTCCTTCGTTGACCGTGAGAGCTTGTCGTGGGCTAAGTTGGGACTCCCCTGCAGGGATTGAACTTTCGAAAGCCGTTCCCGCGGATATGGGTAGATGGGAATTTGTTAATGTCCGGTTGTAGATAACTTGAACCTTAATTAATTAAAAGGAATCAACTGAGTGTGTTACTGTGATGGCCTCTTCTCGGCGGAGTCCGGGAAGTGGACACGGTGTTGGAGTAATGTTTACGCAGGTTGTTCTCTAGTTTCTCGCTCGTGCTTTGCCTCCTCTTCTCGCTCTCTTTTACGAATAAGTTAGCCACCATATTTGCTAGTCGCTTGCTGCAGCTCCACCTATATTTACCTTGCCTTACCTACAAGCTTAAATAGTCTTGATCGCGAGGGTGCGAGATTGCTGAGTCCCTGTGGCTCACAAATTACTATTACACTAGATGCAGGGCCTGATGATTCCGCTCCAGGAGACGCGTATGAGCTCAAGTGGGAGTTCGACGAGGACTCTCAACGTTACTATGTTTCTTTTCCCGATGATCAGTATTGGTGCCCAGTTGGGGGTGAACGGGACCGTTGTCGCATGTTGGGTTCTCTTTTATTTTGGCGCCGTAGTCGGGCCATGAGTGTTTGGATGATGTAATGTTATTTATGTACTTGATTGACGTGGCGAGTGTAAGCCAACTATGTTATCTCCCCTTTATTATTTATATTACATGGGATGTTGTGAAGATTGCCTAACTTGCGACAAAAGCCTTCAATGCGATTATGTCTCTAAGTCGTGCCTCGACACGTGGGAGCTATAGTCGCATCGAGGGTGTGATAGGTATCATATGTGGACTGAACTGCAGAATGCCAGAATAAGAGGGGGATAACTAATCCTGTCGAAGACTACGCTTCTGGCCACCTCCATCTTGCAGCATGTAGGAGAGAGTAGATGGTAAGTTCACCAAGTAGCAACAAGTAGCATCGTATAGCATAATCCTAACCGATGATCCTCCCCTCGTCGCCCTGTGAGAGAGCGATCACCGGTTGTATCTGGCACTTGGAAGGTTGTGTTTTATTAAGTATCCGGTTCTAGTTGTCATAAGGTCAAGGTACAACTCCAAGTCGTCCTGTTACCGAAGATCACGGCTATTCAAATAGATTAACTTCCCTGCAGGGGTGCACCACATAACCCAACACGCTCGATCCCATTTGGCCGGACACACTTTCCTGGGTCATGCCCGGCCTCGGAAGATCAACACGTCGCAGCCCTACCTAGGCACAATAGAGAGGTCAGCATGCCGGTCTAAATCCTATGGCGCAGGGGTCTGGGCCCATCGCCCATTGCACACCTGCACGTTGCGTACGCGGCCGGAAGCAGAACTAGCCCCCTTAATACAAGAGCAGGCTTACGGTCCAATCCGGCGCGCGCCACTCAGTCGCTGACGTCACGAAGGCTTCGGCTGATACCACGACGTCGAGTGCCCATAACTGTCCCCGCGTAGATGGTTAGTGCGTATAGGCCAGTAGCCAGACTCAGATCAAATACCAAGATCTCGTTAAACGTGTTAACTATCCGTGAACACCGACCAGGGCCAGGCCCACCTCTCTCCTAGGTGGTCTCAACCTGCCCTGTCGCTCTGCCCCAAAGTAACAGTCGGGGGCCGTCGAGAACCCAGGCCCACCTCTACCTGGATGGAGCCACCTGCCCCTACAGCCCCCATCTCCAAATAGTATCACCAGTAATGTAACAGTGTAAAGTATATAGCATATGCCCGTGATCACCTCCCGAAGTGATCACGGCCCAGTAGTATAGCATGGTAGACGGACAAGAATGTAGGGCCACTGATGGTGAACTAGCATCCTATACTAAGCATTTAGGATTGCAGGTAAAGGTAACAACAGTAGTAGCAAGGACAGGCTATGCATCAAGATAGGATAACGGAAAGCAGTAACATGCTACACTACTCTAATGCAAGCAGTATAGAGGAGAGTAGGCGATATCTGGTGATCAAGGGGGGGGGGCTTGCCTGGTTGCTCTGGCAAGAGAGAGGGGTCGTCAACACCGTAGTCGAACTGGGGGTCACCGGCAGCCTCGGGGTGTCTACCGGAAAGAAGTAATGGAGGGCGAACACAATAAATAACAGAGCAAACAAAGTAACACAAAACGTAATGTGGCAATGCGCGGTGCTAGAGGTGACCTAACACAGTACTAGGTGATACCGGTGAAGGGGGAAACATCCGGGAAAATATCCCCGGTGTTTCGCGTTTTTGGACAGATGAATCGAAGGGAAAAGTTCCATGTTCATCATGCTTGAGGTGTGTGGTAGGCAAATGAGTGGTAGGCAAATGAAACAAAATGAAGCTTGTTACGTCTACTTTCTGTTCATATAATTTTTACCCATGTTAGGATTTGTCTTATCGCTGTTTAGTGGCAGTTTAGAAGGCTAGTCATTGTAGAAATACAAAAGCTAGCTACTGCTACAGTAACTCAATGTTACTGTAGCAGTGTAGCATAGCAGCAGGAGCAGCAAAGCAGCAGCGAAGCAAGCGGCATGCATACGGCCACGTGTGCTGGGCGCAAGGCGGGACGGTGAGACCAGGGGCAGGGCGAGGAGAGCGGGCATGCCGGTCGCGGCGACGGCGAGCGCACGGCGGCGCTGCAGGCGGGCAGGCAAGCAGCGCATGTGTGCGTGTGATGTAGGGCAGTAGCAGCGATGGCGGGCAGCAGGTAGTAGAGAAGAAGCAATCGCAACACAGTAACAGCAGGCAGCCAAGAGCAGCAGCAAAGAGCGTCAGCAGCGGGCGTGCAGGTTACAGGGGGGCTACGGCTGCGGTGAGCCCGAGTTCGGGCAGCGGAGCAGCCGGGCGGAGCTCGCGCGGCTGGGCGCGCGTGAGGCATAGTCAGGGCGGCGAGCGCGCGCAGGCGGGCGGCACAGCGGCCAGTGGCAAGCAGCAGGAAGAACGGCGAGGCGACGGGCGGACGCATGGCCATGGGCGGTAGGGTAGCGGGCGTGGATGTGTTGGTGCTCGGGGTAGTGCGAGGCCAAGGAGGGGGTGGTGTGGGGCGCGGCCCGATGCGAGGTGACCGCGACGCGCGTGGAGGCAGGATGCGGACGGTCGTGACGACAGTGAGCATGGCGGCGGCGAGTTTCTGCCCCGGTGGATCGAGAGACGGAGTACGCGAACGACCACGGAGTGAGGGGGAATGGAAGATAGGCTCACCGCGAGCCCGTAGTTGTGCAAAGCGTGCTCGAGGGAGGCTCAGTGTGGCCGGAATTCGATGGCAGCGACGACTCCTTGAGGTTGGAGACGACCTCGTCCCGCACGAAGGGAGGCGCCCGGCTCGAGACCGTTGGCGTAGGCGACGTAGGGGAGCAGGACGGAGCTGGCGGGAACTGCGGATGGATGCGGGGGCGTCGGTGGCCGTGGTGGAGCGCGGGGGCTGATGACGATGGGTGCGGGTGCGGACGGATCTGAGCGAGGGAGACGAGGGAGAGAGTGGGAGAGGAGCGAGAGGTGGATGCGGGAGAAATATCTGGAGGGGGGCCTCGGTGGAGGCCTTATCCTCTCCGAGCGTCGCCGACGAGGTGGTTGGGGCAGCCATGCCCCTGTAGCGACGTGAGACCGATGAACAGGGAGGTGGGGAGAGCGACCGGGGGCTTCGTGCCCAGTTGGGCCGGCCCAGGGGAGGGGTTTTCTTTTGTATTAGCTATTTTGTTTTTTTATTTATTTCCTCTTTTCTGTTTTCTTTTATTGTTTTATTTTTAGTTTCTCTCTTATTTTAGTTTTACAAATTATAAAAGTAGCCCCTAAACTAGTGTTAAAAAATATGCTATGACCCCAAACATTTTGGCACCTTAAATAAAGTATACTTCATTTATTATTATTTTAAATGCATTTTAAATAATTGTTTTATCGTTGTTATAATTAATTTAGTGCATTGGAACATTTTATAAATAGATGATTTCTCAACCAATATTACTTCCGGTTTATTTGCCACGTTTCGAACACTTTAGTTTTCACTTTTGAAAACTTTAATTGTTTGACTTGATTTTAAATTTGAATTTTGACGGGATTTGGAATCATCGCAAGATTAACAACAGTAATCATGGTGACGTGGCATCATTAGTGAAGGCTTACTGTTGTTTGAATATCCGGGCGTCACAGCCTCCTAAGTTGTGGAAGCCTCTGATACCAAATTGTAACGCCCACGATGCGGCTATAGCTCCCACGTGTCGAGGCACGACTTATAAGCATAACCGCATAGTAGTTTTGTCGCAAGAAGGGTCATCTTCACAACATCCCATGTAATGAACAAGAAAGGGATAAATAGAGTTGGCTTACACTCGCCACGTCACACAATATTAAAATAGGTCATACATCAGCAGAATACACTCATAGTCCGACTACTAACAACCGAAAGAAAAGGAAGATAAACCCAACTGCTAGATCCCCGATCGTCCCAACTGGGCACCGCTACTGATCATCTGGAAACGACACATAGAAACGACCAAGGTCCTCGTCGAACTCCCACTTGAGTTCGGTAGCATCACCTGCACTGGTATCATCGGCACCTACAACTGTTTTGGAAGTATCCGTGAGTCACGAGGACTCAAAAATCTCACACCCGCAAGATCAAGACTATTTAAGCTTATGGGTTGGATGTGGTGATGAGGTGAGTTGCAGCAAGCGCTAAGCAAATATGGTGGCTAACATACGCAAATAAGAGTATGATGAGAAGCTACGCAACGGTTGAAAAACTAGAAGTGATCAAGAAGTGATCCTGAGGCTACTTACGTTCAAACATAACCCAAAACCATGTTTACTTCCCGGACTCTGCCGAAAAGAGACCATCACGGCTACACACGCGGTTGATTCATTTTAATTAAGTCAAGTGTCAACTTCTCTACAACCAGATATTAACAAATTCCCATCTGCCACATAACCATGGGAACGACTCTCGAAAGTTTATACCCTGCAGGGGTGTCCCAACTTAGCCCATCACAAGCTCTCACGGTCAACGAAGGATATTCCTTTTCCCGGAAAGACCCGATCAGTCTCGGAATCCCGATTACAAGACATTTTAACAATGGTAAAACAAGACCAGCAAGACCACCCGATGTGCCGACAAATCCCGACAGGAGTTGCACGTATCTCGTTCTCAAGGCACACTAGATGGGCAAGACGTCGGGTCGGCTGAGACCCCGATTGCCCAGGGGGCGCCGGACATCACCCAGTTCGGACCAACACTCAGAGGAGCACTGGCCCGGGGGGGGGGGGCTTAAATAAAGTTATATGTTGTTAGGCAAATGTAAAACCAAGGTTGGGCCTTGCTGGAGGAGTTTTATTCAAGGCGAACTGTCAAGGGGGTCCCATAAACCCAACCGCGTAAGGAATGCAAAGTCAAGGAATATAACACCGGTATGACGGAAACTAAGGCAACAAGAGTGGAACAAAACACCGAGAAAAAGGCCAAGCCTTCCACCCTTTGCCAAGTATATAGATGCATTAATTAAAATAAGAGATATTGTAATATCCCAACATATCCATGTTCCAACATGGAACAACCTGCAAGGCACCTGCAACTAGCAACGGTATAAGAGGGGCTGAGCAAAAGCGGTAACTTAGCCAAACAACGGTTTGCTAGGAAGGTGGGTTAGAGACTTGACATGGAAATATGGCAGGCATGATAAACGAGTGGTAGGTAGCGCGACATAGCCATAGAACGAACAACTAGCAAGCAAAGATAGAAGTGATATCGAGGGTAATGGTCATGTTGCCTGCAGAGTTCTTACAGTTGTCGAAAGCTTGATCCTCATTAGCGTACTCAATAGGTTACTCCTTCACGTACTCATCTCCCGGCTCTACCAAAATCAAGAACACAAGAAATGGAACAATAATCAATCATGGTGCAATGCACAAGCAATATGATGCAAGACATGACATGGAGTGCGAGGTATGATGTGCAATTCATATGGGTACTCCGGAAGGAAAAGGATGATCAAGGCATCAACTTGGCAAACAAAGTATGCCGCTAGAAATATGAGGTGATTTTGGTCGAAATCAATATAAGTATCACCGGAAACGGATGCACGGTTTGCAAATTAGAAGCAGAACATGAATGATGCAAATCTACGATTAACAGCATCATAACACATAGAATGCAACAAGAAACTATGCTACAACACTCCAACATAGTCACAAAGCACATGACCATAAAGTACATGTGAAGCTCTACAAATCATGAACACTGTGCTCCTGCTAGAACTCACTAGAACAAGCTCAAAATAGCATGGAAAAAATGTAAATGATAACAGATTCACAGACTTAGAGAAAATACTAAACATGTCAAAACAGCATCAGGAAGCGATGTTTATAGATAGCAAACAACATGCTACAAGAACATATCATGGCAAGCAAAGGCATGACATGCTAGTACTAAAGGCATAGAACAAAACTCCCTTCTTGAACTTTGACCAAATATGCATGGAAAATATGGTAGCACCAATGCAAATATGGCAAGTTATATGAACAGTTCCAGACTTAGAAGAAAAACAAGATATGGCAGAAACAGATGCATGATAGCAACTCTACAAGCTCATGATACTCACGACAATGCATTTCATGGCATCAAAAGGGTACCAATAGTAAGTAGACATATTCATGAAGCTAAGCATGGCAAGCACAGGTTCATAGGGTACACGTATCACTAGCAAAACACATGGCAAAACTGATCATCATGTTAACAATCTACCAGCAACAATATTTAGGAAAAGTAGAGCATGGTAATGACATGCTAGAGTACTCCATAAATACAACCAGAGGCATGAATGGATAGAGCAATACCACATCTTCAAAACACTATTACTGAACTAAGTGTCGGAAATCAGCAACATCACATAGCCTACTTTGCATGCTTATGCTAGTCACCACATAGCTCCTAAAAATACAAGGCTTGCAGAACTGTAAAGATGGCATGATGGAGATCATAAAACATGTAGACATCATGCTCATAGGATGCATGCACAAAATGCAACAAAAATGACAAATCACTAAGTTCTGTTAACAGACAATAGTTAACATCATATAGCACTTTTGCAACGAGGATAGTGTCATCAATATGGATAGTAACATGCATGCAAATGATACTAACATGAAGAGCATCACGATACGAACATTTCGATATATCGTATGCATGATTCGTAGTTACGGTCATGGAGATATGGCATGATGAAGATGGCACAAAAATATGAGGATTTCGGGACTTAGTGAAAAAAATACCACGCGGATCTAGGGTTTCCGCGGCACGGATCTCGAGGTTTGTCGGGGGAGTCACCAGACTTGGTGGTCGGAGGCGGCGGTCGGAGCCGAGGAGAGGTGGCCGGAGTCGGGGGGTGGCTGGAGTCGCCGGAGGAAGGAGCCGGCGATGAGGGCGACCGGATCCGGGACTGGAGTCGCGGGAGGGCGGCGGACGAGTGCGGTGGTCGGAGGAGGCGGCGACCGTCGAGAAGGCACGGGGCGGCGCGGTTGCACGGCGACGCGGGCGGAGAGCGCGGGCGGCGGCGGCGAGCGCAGGCGTACTGCGGGCCGGGGGGGGCAAATGCGGGCTCTCCGGGCTACGGCGGATGGCGTCGGGAGGCTACCACATGGCGTACGCCGGTTGGTGCGGAGGCGGCGGCGCGGAGTGTCCGGCGGGCGAGAGGAGCGGGGCTAGCGTTTCGGGTCCCGAAATTTTAGGAGGGGTGCATATATATAGGTAGGGGAGCTAGGAGTGTCCAAATGAGGTGCGGTTTTCGCCCACATGATCGTGATCCAACGACGGAGAGTGTGGAGGGGGTTTAGATGGGTTAGTGGGATGTTTTGGAGGGGTGTTGGGCTGCAACAAGAGAGGGGCTTTTGCGCTTACCCGGTTAACCGTTGGGGCATCAAATGACCTCCAAATGGGACGAAATTTAACAAGCGGCCTACTGGTGATGTACTAAGGCCACTCGACAAATCTCGACCCATTCCAAGAACGTTTTCCTCCCGCTCATGAAATGGGATTAGAGGGGTGCCACGGGTGCATGTAGGAGTGTGGGTTCATGAAATGGACAATGGGGAAAAGACCAGATGCATGAGACGAACACGAATGCAAATGACATGCACATGATGACATGAGATGAAATGCATGACTTGAACAAAATTCAAAACAAAGACAAAACCCAACCACGAAGGGAATATCATATCACATAGCTGGAAATGGCAAGAGTTGGAGTTACAATTATGGAAAGTTACATCCGGGGTGTTACACTTATACCCCACAACCATCAGGGGAAGCAACAAAAACACTTTTCCACCGCCGCAATCTTCTATACCCATGACGTCCCATCTAGGGGGCTTTTCCGGGGTCCTGCCGGAGGGGGATTCAATCTCGGAGGGCTTCTGCATCAACACCATTGCCCTTCTGATGAAGCATGAGTAGTTTACTTCAGACCTATGGGTCCACAGCTAGTAGCTAGATGGATTCTTCTCTCTCTTTGATTCTCAATACCATGTTCTCCTCGATGTTCTTGGAGATCTATTCGATGTAATACTTTTTTTGCGTTGTGTTTGCCGAGATCCGATGAATTGTGGATTTATGGTCAGCTTATCTATGAATATTATTTGAATCTTTTCTGAATTCTTATATGCATGATTTGATATCTTTGCAAGTCTCTTCGAACTATCGTTTTGGTTTGGCCAACTAGATTGGTTTTTCTTGCAATGGGAGAAGTGCTGAGCTTTGGGTTCAATCTTGCGGTGTCCTTTCCAAGTGACAATAGGGGCAGCAAGGCACGTATTGTATTGTTGCCATCGAGGATAAAAAGATGGGGTTTTCACCATATTGCTTGAGTTAATTCCTTTACATCATGTCATCTTGCTTAATGTGTTTCTTCGTTCTTTATGAACTTAATACTCTAGATGCATGTTGGATAGCGGTCGATGTGTGGAGTAATAGTAGTAGATGCAGAATCATTTCAGTCTACTTGACACGGACGTGATGCCTATATTCATGATCATTGCCTTAGATATCATCATAACTTTGCGCTTTTCTATCAATTGCTCGGTAGTAATTTGTTCACCCACCGTAATATTTTCTATCTTGAGAGATGCCTCTAGTGAAACCTATGGCCCCCGGGTCCATTTTCCATCATACAAGTTCTATTTTCCATCATACAAGTTCTAGTTTCCATCATATTAGTTTCCGATTTACTTCCTTTGCAATCTTTTACTTTCCGATCTATAAACCAAAAATATCTACTTTACCGTTTATCTATCTCTATCAGATCTTACTTTTGCAATTAACCACGAATGGATTTACAACCCCTTTATCGCATTGGGTGCAAGTTGTTTAATTGTTTGTGCAGGTATTCGATGACTTGTTTGTTGTCTCCTACTAGATTGATACCTTGGTTCTCAAACCTAAGGGAAATACTTACTCTACTTTGCAGCATAACCCTTTCTTCTTCAAAGGAAAAACCAACGCAAGCTCAAGAAGTAGCACAGGCATGCGAGGATTCTTACAGGCGCATGCATGCGATTGTCCATAGCCAGATGGATCAGATCTCTGGCTGTGCGAGGTTGCAGGACAACATGAAAGCCTCATTTGAACAGGCTACCGATGTCATCCGGCAACTAGGGGAGGGCAATGCGAAGCTCCGGGCGGGTAGGGTGAAGCAGGCAGAGGAGACCGCTGCCTTGTTGAAGAGGACGAGCGTCATCGTCAAGAAACTTATGGACGAGAATGCCATGCTCCGCATTGAGCACAAAAAGCTGGTGGAGGAATTAGTGGATGTTGCCAAGCAGTGTATTAATGACATGAAACTGATGAAAGAGATCATCACCACTCACCGCGAGAACTAGTCTCCGCGACCTGTAGTGCATCAAGAAAGTTGATATCAGCGAGCCACATAGTTGTATGTGTCTTCCTTCTTCTTTTTTCCCTTGTGTATTTCAGGCGTAGCCGCATGTGGCTTTTTAATTATCTTCCTAAATATGTTAGACAATTATTATCCATTGTCATCGTCCTTATATATTCATCAGTCTTGCTATAAGCAGCAATAGATGCTATATAGGTCTGTCCGATCTTACATCAAGATCCGTGCAAAATTTTATTTTTTCTCTCATAAATCTCAGTCGAGTGAGACATAGCCATGCCATTAAACAGGGGCTCGGGCGCCATTAATGGAGACCTTGGGAGAGAGGTGGGAGGCAGATGGAGGTCAAAGGGCTCTCCTCCCGATAAGCATGTGCAGGGGTCTAATCACACGCCTCTCGTACTCAAATAGCTACCCTGCACGGCGCCTCCTAGTTAATAAAAAAGGGGACGTGTGGCGGCACATAAATGGTAAGTAGAACGCCCACGGTTTCAATAATACTTGTGTTTCCGATTGTAACGTGACAACACTTGTTACAAAATGACTTTGTTGATTGTTAATGTGTCCACCTTGCCAAATCGGACAGCAAAATTACCACAACATGTTGGTGCCATGTCATGACACCAAGCCAAGTTTCATGATTTTCATGCGTGTTTTGGATTTACAGGAATTAAAAAACCCAGTTTCTCAATGTTTCCGGCCGAGCCACAACGCCCAGATGTTTGAATTTCATTCCCAATTCTTGCATGTCACCTAGAAATTCACCCAAGGACACACATGTGATTTTTCAACCAACTTTAGTGCACTGGAGCGTGTGCTTGTAGTTCAAAATTAAATTATGCACATTAAATGACCAGAGTCAATTAATATATAAGAAGGCCAAACAAACCCAGACTAATCCCAAAATTTAACACGACACTCATATAGTTATATGTTGCCTCTATAAAGAAAATTAGGCGGGCAACGTATACCGTTTCACACGGAAAGGTGACACATTCCCTCTTAGAACCACGAGCCTTCTTGAGAGAAGCTCCGGTTTGCAAGAAGCTTATACCAAAACTTGTTCCAATTCGGCCAAGTTTTTTTTACCACATCATGTTAGTGCCATGACATGACACCATGCCAAGTTTCATGATTTTCAGGTGACGTTTGCATTTACAGGAATTTAGAAACCAAGTTTCTCTATGTTCTCTGCCGAGTCACGACACCCAAATGTTTGAATTTCATTCCCGTTTCTTGCATGGGACCTACAAATACAACCAAGGACACACATGTGATTTTTGAACCAACTTTGGTGCACTGGAGCATATGCTTGTAGTTCAAATTTGAATTATGCACATTAAATGTCCAGAAACTCAATTAATGTATAAAAAAGACCAAACGAACCGGGAATAATTCCAAAATTTAACAAAATGTAAACTTAATTAATATCTTCTCAATGTGGGGCATTCAATAAAATGTCGATTATATATGTCTTCTACCCTATTCAAATTTACTAGATATGATAATTTGATGCTCTCACATAATCTATTATTGACACTATATCAACTACCATATCCTAAAGGTTAAAATAGGTACATAATCATCTTCTCTATTTTGGAAAGTGCACTACCAATCCCCAGACAATAATGCACATTAAGCTGTTGATACGAGTTTTATGTAAACCAGTGGCTTAAAGTTGATTTTCATATTGTTTGAAATCGTATCAATAAAGTTTTTTTTAAGAATATTGTTTGCTGATGTTGTCAGATGTGTGTATGAAAGATGCTTTTTTTTCCTCCCGTTGCAACGCTTGGGCATGTTTTGCTAGTGCATAAAAAAGGCCAAACGAACCCGAAATAATTCCAAAATTTAACAGGCCACTCATATAGTTCTATGTTTCCTTTGTAAAGAAAATCAGGGGGAGGTAATGTATATCGCTTCACACACAAAGGTGACATGTTCCCTCACGGAACCACGAGGCTTGTTGAGAGAATCTCCGATTTGCAAGAAGCTTATACCAAAAGTTGTCCCAATTCGGCCAAAAGTTATGCATATGAAAACATGGTTTAGATTATCCCGAACATCTTGCTACCTAGACCAATGTACTGTGATTTGAATTCAACATAAAATGGGTACAAATATTTTAATTGGAGATCGTATGGTACATGTAGTTCATAGTGAAATATGATTACTATTATATCCATGTTTTCTATTATCAAGATAATATTTAAATGATGGTATAACTTGACAACTATCATATTCAAATAAGGAAAATCGATTCAAATTTAGTCCATATGGTAGACGACAATATATATGTTCATAAGGTGGAGTAAAATGTTCATATAAGATGGAAGATCAAAACGTAAGACTACATCCATTATAAACCACAAAGTCACCTAACGATATATTCGAATTCAACATAACATGGATTCAAAAATTGAAATTCGAGATCCTGGCATTTGTAATGATATAAAAAGGTACATGACTCTTTCTTGTGGTGGGAATTGATTTGTTTTTTGTTGTTGTTGAGGGAAGTGCGAATTGATTTGTTACTGTACAGGGTAATCTTCTTCTCCCGACTTTTTTTACATATTTCTTGTAGTTTTTTCAATGGCATTTATAGAAATATAGTAAAAGGGGACATGACTCTCTTGTGTCTTGTATGAATTGTTTTTTTGTACACGTTAAGTTTGTTCTGCCGAACATGGAATACGCACCTTGTTATCCTGAAATTTTCAAGGTCGGTTCTCTTTTGCTATGAAACCCATGCCTCTTAAACCCGCGCCACGCCTTGTTATCCCAAGATTTCGGCGCATGCGAAAACTCCCTCCTCATCTAAAATCGGTCTGGCAACCCAAACACGCAAAATCCCCCTTCTACCCATCAGTTGGAAATGTCGCCTCGACGTCGCGTGGTCAAAACCGATGGGGCTACTTTCTTAATTTACCCTACATTTCGGACAAGCGTGTACCTAAGCCATGGCTCCCCTACCTTCCCCTTCGCCCCCATTCATACACCAAGGCCGCCAAAACCAGTGAAACCCCATGCTCCTCGGTTGGCCTCCCGACTGTCGCCTAGCCGGAGAATATTCCCCGATGACGTCGTCCACCGCAACAGCTCACCGTCCCTCATCCACCGCACCGGATGAGGATCCGTCATTGATCTCATCATTTCACCGGATCAGCCGCCCCATCGTCCACCTCCAAGGAGCTGCCCCGATGTTTGCCTCGTTTATCGCGCCACCTCCATCCCCATAGAGCCGTCTTGACCTGCCCCACCGGAACCGCAGCACCCTCACCAATTCCTGCAATGAAGCCGAGGCCTACTCGGCGCCACCAAGGAGGTTCTGACGGGGCCTCCGGTGCATTTATCCCTTATTTAATCTCACGGGGCTGCTGGTGCTCGATACAAAGCAGCCTTGACAGGTCTCCATCGACGGCGCTGTCGCAGACCACTTCATCCATGGCGTCTCTCCCCCATGTCGTTTCTTCCTCGGCGGCAACTTCCATACCGACACTAGCTGATGCTCCGTCTCTCACTCGCGCTGCTGCAACTGCTCTGGCTCTCACTCACGCTGCTGCTGCTGTGGCTCTCGCTCACGCTGCGGCTCTGTTCTTGATGTCGGTCGCGCTGCTTCACCGCTCTTGCTTTCGTTCGTGCTGCTACTCTGCTCTGCTATTGCTGTCGGCCGCACAGCTGCTCTGCTCTTGCTCTCATTCATGCTACTTCTCTGCTCTTGCACTCGCTCGCGTTGCTGCTGCTGCACGACCTCCGGCGGCTACAGGAGTTGCTGCTTTAGCACTCACTTGCGATGCTGCTGCACGAGTTGCTCTCTACTAGTGTGTTCCCTGCTGGAGCGGCTGCTGATTTGGATCACTGCTTCTCTGCTACTAGTGCTCAAACGCCCTAAACTTCTATTGCAATGCTCTGCTACTAGTTCAATCAGTTTCGACAGTAAAATTTAGTTTCGACTGTAAAGTTCAGTTTCTTCTATTAATTTCAGAGTGAACAGTATTTACAACATTTGTCGGAGCGGCCGTGGCGTGGCTGATGCATTTTACATCTAGCACTTTTTGGTGATGTATTTTACATCATCTATTTCAAATGATATTAGAGTCCCACTTCAGATTAACATTGTCTTTCTTGTCCTGCTTCAGCCTCGCCGTCGTACACCTCACCGGGGCTGCTCCAATGACGGAACCATCCATCACAGTACCCTCGGCGCCGTATCCAGAGGCCTCAGATCTTCTTCTCCACCTCCAACAGTCACACTAGCATCACCATCCTCCACGTTCAACCCAATGATATTGAGGTCGACAAGGCTATGCCAAAGAGGTTGTACACTCCTCTCATCACTTTGTTACTTTGCATTCATGTCGAGCCCTCAGGGATCCTTTGGTGCAAAGCAGTTGTAAATCTAGAAATAAATGAATCGTGGTCACAAAGTTAATAGGGAGAAAACTTAATGCTCTTTTGAACGCCAATTTTAATCGGTTTAGCAATATAGCCATTATATGATACTAATGTGGACCAAATCTAAGCTCAAAAAATATTTCGAGGGCATGCTTCAGCCTGTTGAAGACTGCCTACTAGAATCGCCACTGGTTCAAAAAAAGTGAAGGAAAACATAGGAGTTGGAAACTTTACTATGGTACTACTATTCGTGCATTTGGTTAGAAGGAATGGAGCAAAGCAAAACTGGAGGATTTTTTCCTCGGGTGTCTCTTTCAAAGAAAAATGTAGGAATTTTATTACCCACTTGGACGTCCTTTTCAAATTAATATGCATGAAGAACAGGACTAATGGCATTACAGGCATAATAAGATTCTTATTTTTTCATTTTCACGTGGTTTGACTTTAATTTGACCATGTTTCTCCATTCATGTGTTCTTCCAATTCATATGAACCAAACACCTAGATTGACAGAAATCCTATGTTTGCAAAGGCTCTATTATTCACGTGCATTCCTATCCTATTCTTGTGTTTTCTTGTTCCTGTGTTTATAGAATCCTCCAATTCTAAGGAGCCCTTACAGATTTATTTCATTTTCAGATAGGTGTCAAAGAAAAATCTATGTGTTATGTTCTGGTCCTGCTGTGCCACCATCCACCCCACCTGAGGTGCACCATCGACGGAAGCATTCACTGCAATAGAGATTCCCGCTGCAGACTTTCTTTCACCACCTCTGATCATCTTCCCCATTGTTGGCAGCCACGCCAACTGCATTACCATCATCGACTAAGCAGATGAACCTGAGGACTACACAGTTCCAGAAGAGAGGTCGCACTCTTTCGTGTCTGCTTACGTTATACATCGGTTATTATTACCTGCTACTTTATCGTCCTGTTCACCTCTTAGACTCTGAGTCAGGTCCAAACTAATTTTCAAACTTGATTTTTAAAATACCCGTGGGGCACATATCGAGGCAGCAAAGAATAGTTTATGTCTACTATATGGTTCATTTGGGGTCTTCTATGTGGTTCATGTTGGGTGGGCAACAAACAGTAGATGATCCATCGTCTATCTTTTTAAACAGAAGCTATAATCTACATGCTATTATTAGTTTTGGATCTATCCACTCATTTGCTACCATCAGTCTTGATTTTTGCATGCACCCCTTAGGCCTTACATAATCTAACTTGTTGTTTTATTATGCGTATTAGTTATTGTACACAATCATACTGAACATGTAGAGAAAAAGAGAAGATTGTTGTGCGAGAATATAATATCATGCATATGCCGCTCCATGGTGGGCGAAGTGGGCCCCCATCCCACCATTCCAGATTGTATTCTAGAGGAAGATAACTGTTCAAAGGGGGATTCAGACGGAGCCGACCACTCCTATTTACCCACTAAGGTGTTTGCTCTAACCTGGCATGCTGATGTTGGTCATACCATGCATATGGCGCCTCACATTGCTTACATCATATATTTTATATGTCATCAACTTAGTTTAGATTTGCTTTGTGTGAATGCCACCTATTTGATTTCTATATCATACTCCCACCGTTCCTAAATATTTGTCTTTTTAGAGATTTCAACAATTGACTACATATGGAGCAAAATGAGTGAATCTACACTCTAAAATATGCCTATATACATCCGTATGTGGTAGTCCATTCGAAATCTCTAAAAAGACAAATATTTAGGAACAGAGGGAGTATATGGGAATTATGCAATGCCATCTTCTTTAGCTAGGCATCATATACATGAATCATGCAATGTCATCCTGTTTAGCGAGTCATTGTATATGTGAATTGTATCGTGCCATATTTTTTTCATAATGTATTCCATTTGTCAACAATGTTTATACATTCATCTACTCTTCCTATGCATCAGCCATTTGAGTCGGTCATGGGAAAATCTGGAGTGAAAACAAGGTCTTCTGAGCAGTTATGCTACCTGTCAATGTAGATTTCTTGCTGGTTACAAATAGCTCCTCAGAGGAGGATTCAAAGACAGATGACCAGTCATACCCCCCGAGGTGCATGCTCTAACTTGGTAGGGTTATATTGCTCATATCATGCATATGGTGTCTTGCATTGCCATGCCATCTGCTTAGATTAGACATGCTTTGTGTGAATGCCTCCTATTTATTTTCTATATCAGATACGTGAATTATGCAATGCCATGTTTTTCAACGAGTTATCATATATGTGAATTATGCACCGCCATGTAGCCAGGCATCATATATGTGAATTATCTAATGTCATCCTTTTTTTTCATTATGTATTCCATTTGTCGACAATCTATGTATACTGAAATACTCTTCATGTGTATCAGCCATTTGAGCTGGTTATGGAAAATCAGGAGTGAAAACAAGGTCTTCAGAGCAGGCAATGGTACCTATTGAAGCATATATCAATGGTTATAGGTAGCTCCTCAGAGGAGGATTCAGAGACAGATGACCAATCCTATATCCCACCTCAGGTGTATGCTCTAATTTGCAATGTTTATATTTCTCATATCATGCATATGGTGTCTTGCATTGCTTAGTTTAGACATCATATGCACAATATTCAATTCCATATGCTTAGTTTAGAGATCATACATGTGAGTGCCAGCTGCTTAGTATATTAATCAATTATGTCAATTATATCATGCCATCCTGTATACTTAGACAACATGTATGTGAATTATTTCATCGCAACCTATTTTAGAAAGACATCATATAGTTTTGTCATGTCATCCTGTTTAGATACTCATCATATGTTGAACTATGCCATTATATCCCACTGCTGGAGGATGCTGCTAACGTGACACTACGATCAGAGACCCTTCGACAAAACTGTGTGCGATGCAATAATCGCAAACGGTGGTGTAAAAAACCCATCAAAAAAGGTGCAAAACGTTTGCGATGGAGGATGCATCAAACAAGGTTCAGATTTTAGTTGCGTGTGCGATGCAGGGCATACGGTTCAGTTCAATTAACTATTTGCGATGAGGAGGAACAAAAGGAATGGGTAGCTAGATGAAGGTGTGTGCGATATTCAGCATACGGTTCACTCAGATGAACTGTTTGTGATTAGGCAACACAAAACAAACGGTCAGCCAGATCAAGGTGTGCGTGATATACGGCATGCGGTTCACTCAGATGAACTGTTTGTGTTGAGACAAGAGAACAGAAATGGTTCAATATAAGAAGATGTGTGTGATACGCGGCAAACAAGTCTGTAATCAGAAATGTGTGCGAAGACCGATAATAACACAAACGGTTGCTGCTAATAAGACGCGTGTGTTGTGCGATGGGATTGCATACAGAACAACACACACACACACATATATATATATACACACACACACACACCGGCTTCTAAGGACATGGTTGCATAGAAAATTAAACACCGACTTACATAGGTGGCTACTACAACCATGGCATTTGCACACACCAAAGTAAACTATTACATGCATGATTACATAGGTGGCTACTACACACATGACATTTCCACACACCAATAAAGTAAACTATATATTACATGCATGATTAACTAGCATAAACGATCATCTGATCATCATCTACTTCTTATGACGCTTGTGCATCTCATAGCAACGATCCGCCTGTCGATTTGGGTAACGAGGCACTTCCCCATGTCAACGATCCGCCTGTGCATATCATACCATGTGTACATGCTCTTGGCCGCGAACCTGAGGTGAGGTTCATCCAGTTGTCGCATCCAGGCCCTGTGCCAGGATACTGGACTTGTTCTCTGGGCATCCTGCTTCATCTTTTCATAGTAGGGATTGATGATGGCCGAGGCAAGTTCGATCAAGGAGTCCTTCTTCGTGCTGCCCTAGACCATGTAGTGGTCACGGATTTCGGCAAGGTTCTTGCAGGCCAAGCCTGTAACACTGAGCGCTTTACATTGTTGGTGGTTTCCACCATGGTGAACTTGTAGTCGGTGCCATTGATAAACCTGTTGTAACAGTTGCAAGGGTCTATGGCCATGCAGTAGCGGTAGATGAGGACATGATGGCGCATGCACAACTTGGGAACGGCAACCTTCTAATCTCTACTGGGACGACCAACGGTGTACTCGAGGTCGATGCCGACCACCTTGTACTTGTCTCAAGCAAGCAACTACTCAACGCTGTTGATGTAGTCGTCCACCATGGCCGGGTCGATGGTGTACACCACCGAGAGACCCGTCTCCCTCGTGTGGGTCTCCACTCTATGCTCGCCGAACTCCATTGGAGCGCCGCTAAAAATCCACTCTCTATGTGTCGTCGTGGGTGTGCTTGTTGTGTTGTGGGGCGCGATCCAAATGTTGAAGAGACTAAGGTTATAATGGCCGCGGGAATTAAAGGGGAAACCGGACGGCCAGGAATATCGGCAGGCCCTGATGGCAGTTCTAGTTTGCAGCGTGTAACTCCATCGTGCCGCATGTAACTACATCGTGTGGCAATGCGCGCGGCACAACCGCGTGCATGTGGGGCCCTCGACGTGATCATGCGCACGCCCAACCGCTGGCAGAGGGCACGCGAAGGGACGCGAGCAAAGCTCTCCACGGTCGCCTCAATGGCGAGCAACCATATATATATACATACATATATATATATATATGTGTGTGTGTGTGTAAATATGATAGTTGAACATGCAAGGAAAAGCTGACCAAAATAGACGGACGAGAGCAGAGCGTGCCACGGCGCCTAACGACGAGCAGAGCTTGCCGAGGGACCTGAGCAGAGGCCGGCACAGTGATACGTGGAAAATAAGACAAACTGTGTGAGCGATGTCGGAGACATCAAGCACGAATCAGATTAGAGTTGCATGTGAGATACATGGCATACAGTTGATCCATCCGAGCTGTTTGTGATGGAATAAGCCGTGTGTGTTGTGGGCAAACGCTTGCTGGGATATAACATTAAATTTCACCAAAAAAAGTGTTAATGCATGTTACAAAATTTGTATAACTGGAAGCTATGTTCAAATAAGAATCCGACGATATAATCTTTGGCGACATGCATTCGTATTTTAGTAGTTAAATCCTACTTATAAACCAGGACGGGGGTACAGTAGGTAATTAAATCGCAAATGTTTTTTTGTATTAACCCTATGTGTACATGTCCTTTCGTCCTCCTCTCGCACGTCTTGTCACCCTGTTGACGCAGACGGCTTACAATGCAAGCTTGCGTAGTGCACGGGGGCGTTCTTTTGGCCAAACGGTGGCTCGAAGTGGCACTAATAAATCGTCGGTGAGCCCGTTCCCATGCAACCTTGCAGGTTCCCCTGCAAGCTTCCCGCCTGACTCGGTGAAATCCCCCAAAATCCCAATGCTTACCGGCCTGCTATATAAACCCTCACGGCCGGCGAGACCCGCGTCTCATTTTCCCCTCCCTCCCTGTAGCTTATCTTGTCTGCTTCTCCCACAATCACCAATGGCACCGGCCCGTCGTCATCGCTCAGCCACTCTGCCATCATCAGAGGACAGGTCCAGCTGGGAGGCTACACCGCGACGGGAGCTCAGTCCCCAGCATAGTGTAGTCAGCGTGGCATCCCTGTTGGGTGTGTGCGGAACACCAAGCACACGCTCCGCCGCCGCTGCCCGTCGGCAGCTGTTGCCGCCACATCACCGTCAAAAGCCAGGGCCAACGCCCGCTCCGCCACCGTGGCCCGAAGGCGGAAGGTGGCTGTCGTGGCCGCCACCCCACTGCCAGCCATCACTCGCTTTGCCACCGCGGACCGAACGCGGGAGGTTGCCATCGTGGCCGCCACTCCATCGTCGGCCACCATGGCCACCAGTCCACCCTCGACCGCCGGGATCATCACCCACTCTGCCACCGCCACCCAAAGGAGGGAGGTGGAGGTGGAGGCCCACACGTGCGTCCACGACCTTGCGCGCTACATCGAGTTCCTGCTGGAGGAGGAGGGGTGCCTCGTTGAGCATGCAAAGAGCCTTACCGCAGCCGTGGCCGCAGCACACGCCGACGCACAGGTGAGGAATCAGTAGATCTATGAGCAGTCCGGCCACTTCGAGAGGGATTGTCTAGAGCGGCAGTGGGCGTTCGAGCTGGCGAGCGTCGTTGAACGTGCAACAGTAGTAGGCACCTTATTGCATTTGTCCAGCTCGTCGGTAGGCTAATCCTCCTCTGCCTCTTACAAAGCGCGCTCGGCAGAGGAGAGGCTGACGGAAGTAGCACAAAGCCCCCATGTAGTAGTAGTAGTATTTAGGGGCTATTTTGTTCAGTTCATCTGACTATAGATGTGTGGTGGAACTGTACAACGTACTTAAAATTAGCTAGTATATATAGTTGAAATAGCTATTTCAGTACGTGGTTGGCAACAATTGGGGAAAAGTTTGGTCGGCTCAGCTGTCGAGTTGAACTGTTTGTATAAATTAAGAGCGACTGCTTAATCCATGAATGAAATCTACGCTTAATTATTGAATTTTAGTTGCAAAAATTAGATAGTGCTAGTGATTTTTAGCTGCATATTTTGACAAATCGCAGGGTTACAAGGATTGACAAATGGCAATGTTACTAGATCAACAAATGTCAATCTTTCCAGTTTGACAAATGTCAACATACTCAATATGACAGATGCATATCTTACCAAATTCTTTGTACGTGGTTGCACACAGGTCATCCAAAACAACCGTTTGCGTTGAAGGGATGCCCAAATCCTACGCTGCGAATTTTCCCTCGACTTAAGGGGGAAGACCATAGCTCTCACTTTGCATACGGGTGTTCTATCTAAAACGTTTGCGATCAAGAGCTGCAGGAATCCTGCTCGGCACATTTTCTCTTAGCTCCCTGGGGAAGCTGTCGGTTTGCATACGGGTGTTCTAACTAAAACGTTTGTGATCAAGAGCTGCACAAATCTTGCTTAGCACATTTTCCCTTGGCTTCCTCGGGAAGTTGTTGGTTTTGCATACGAGTGTTCTAACTAAAACATTTGCAATGAGTGTTTTATATTTAAAAACTATATCAAACCGCGGCTTGGGCGCCATTAATGGAGAGGATGCGAGCAAGGCGGGTGGACATGGAAGTCAAAGGGCTCGCTTCTTGGTGAGCCTGTGCGGCGTACAGCTCGCACACTTCCCGATGAGCCTCCGCATTGGATTACAGCTCGCACGCCTCCTGTTTATTCAAGCACTCAAGAACCTGTCCACATGGCACCTCCCAGCCATTAAAAGAGTGAGGCGTGGCGTCACGTGAATGGTTAACAAAACACACGCAATTTAAATTATACAAAACGTTTGAGATGTTACAGTGGCAACTATTTTTTCCAAAATACCTTTGTTGGCTGTTATTCGAGTGCCCCTTCTCTCAAAACGGACACGAAAAATACCACATCATGTCGGGTGTCATTCCATTATAGCATGCCTAGTTTCATGAATTTCATACGAGTTTTGGATTTACTAGAATTTAAAAACAAAGTATCTCAACGCTTTGCCAGCAATCAATAGTGCCCTGGTGTTTGAAATTCATTCCCATTTCTTTCATGGGACCTAAGCATGCACCGAAGGACACATATTTTATTTTTCAACCAATTTATATGCACCGGAGCATGTGCATGTAGTTCAAATTTGAATTATGCACATAAATGCCTACAAAACCAAGTTAATGTGTAAACATGTCCAAACGAACCCCGAAAAATTCCAAAATTAAAAAAAAAACACTCCTGTTGTTCTATGTTGACACTAGAAATTTTTTGAAAGCTCTGGTTGTCCCCAAAGGTAGCACTTTCCCTACCGAAACCATCACGCTTGTTGTGAGAAGCTTTGGTTTGTGAGAAGATTATACCCAAACCTGCTCCAAATTGGACAAATTTTTTACCACAGCATGTTGATGCCACTCGATGATAGCATGCCATGTTTCATGAATTTCAGACGAGTTTTGGATTTACTAGAATTTAAAAACCAGGTATCTCAATGTTTGCGGCCGAGTGACGGTGACAGGGTGTTTGAAATTCATTCCAATTTGTTGCATGGGACCTAAGCATGCACCCAAGGACACACATTTGATTTTTCAACCAATTTATATGCACTGGAGCATGTGCATGTAGTTCAAACTTGAATTATGGACATAAAATTCCTAGAAAACCCAGTTAATGCATAAAAAATGTCCAAACGAACCCCAAAAATTCCAAAATTTAATACTACACTCCTGTTCTTCTATGTTGACACTAGAAATTTTTTGAAAGCAATAAAAGGCAATGGGTAGCATTTCGTCCCCAAAGGTGGCACATTCCCTACCGAAACCATCACGCTTGTTGTGAGAAGCTTATACCCAAACCTGCCCCAAATGGGACAAAAATTTTACCACCACATGTTGATGCCTCTCCATGATAGCATGCCAAGCTTCATGAATTTCAGACGAGTTTTGGATTTACTAGAATTTTAAAACCAAGTATCTCAATGTTTGCGGCAGAGTGACGGTGGCAGGGTGTTTGAAATTCATTCCCATTTCTTGCATTGGACCTAAGCATGCACCAAAGGGCACATATTTGATTTTTCAACCAATTCATATGCATTGGAGCGTGTGCATATAGTTCAAATTTGAATTATGCACCTGAAATACCTGGAAAACCGAGTTAATGTATAAAAATGTCCAAACAAACCCCGAAGAATTCTAAAATCAAACACAACACTCCTGTTGTTATATGTTGACACTAGAAATTTTTTGAAAGCAATAAGAGGCAACGTCCGCAAAGGTGGCACGTTCCCTACCGAAACCATCACGCTTGTTGTGAGAAGCTCTGGTTTGGGAGAAGCTTATACCCAAACCTGCCCCAAATGGGACAAAATTTTTACCATGGCATATTGATGCCGCTCCATGATAGCATGCCAAGTTCCATGAATTTCAGATGAGTTTTGGATTTACTAGAATTTAAAAACCAGGTATCTGAATGTTTGCGGTCGAGTGACGGTGGCAGGGTGTTTGACATTCATTCTCATTTCTTGCATGGGATCTAAGCATGCAACCAAGGACACATATTTGATTTTTCAACCCGTTTATATGCACTGGAAATGCCTACAAAACCAAGTTAATGTATCAAAACGTCCAAACGAACCCTGAATAATTCCATTTTTTACGACACACCTATAGTTGCATGTTCACTGCAGATAAAAGTTCTAGCAATTCAAACACCATCCTTTGCAGCTGTGACCCCATTACGTAATTGAAATCAAGACGAAAAATCAAGTAGATTGCACATAGTTTATTATCACCAACCGTGTGAGATGCAACACCAAATATCTTGGAGCACTGTCGGAGTGTCAAGAACACTAGCCCGCTCCTCAAATATCATTTCACTGTTCAATCGTCTCAAGTGAAATATGGGGACATGGACCCGTGCCGTGAGGGCAACTTCGGCGGCCCACTCCAGCGAGAGCTGTAACATCCCAAATTTTCAATTTGGAATGTTATACATTAGATCATCAATGCATATCATATTTTATTTGCTTCTGGCTTGATCCTAGAAATTCTACGCAACTCAAGGACCCTCGGAGAGAGTTGGGGATTTCATGATTTTCATATTTGAGTTTTCTCAAAATTTGAAAACAGGATCATGTGATTTTATTTATTTTATCTTCAATTATTTCTATTACAAAAATATGAGAGAGGGAATAAAATGACTTTCCCAAAATAAAGAAATATTGAGGATTTAATAATAAAATCAAATAAGATTTTATTTAGGAGTTATTTGCTATTTTATTTGAATTTAGGAAAAATGCGCATTTTTCAAAATTTCATTTAGGCCCCAAATAAATGTTCATCCTGTTCGGCTTGATTTTAGAAGCCTGGGAAAATTTATTTCAGGATTTTTGGAGTCTGTTTAGTATTTCTTTTATTTGTTTTTCTGCAAAAAAAGCAACCGACTTAGAGCCGGTTTTGGCCCGGACTCTTCCGGTCGGGCCTTTATATAGCGCCGACCCCGAGCCCGTTAGTCCAAGCCGCCGCCCCGCACTGGAACCCTAACCCTAGGCCGCCGCCGCCGCCCGCCGCCGGAGCCCCGCCGCCGAGGTTGACCCCGCCGCCGCCGCCGGTTTTTCCTAGAAAACCGTTCGGTTTTTGCCAGTTTATGATCGGTTTTTCTAAATCCGTTTTTATATAGATCTGTTTTTTCTGGTTTAGTTTATTTAGCGAGCGTTAGCTTGTTCGTTCGTTTTAACGGATGCGTTCATCATTTAGTTACAGAAAACGAACGTTCGTTCGTTAATCTGTTCGTTGTTTCTTTTTCTCGGATTTCCCATGATTATTTCTGATCGCGATTTCAGATCCGATTTTCGTTCTAGTATAACTTTTCGCTCGTTTATAGGAATCAAGCGATTTAAGCGCCTGGAGTTTCGTCTCGAAACCCTCTTTCCGTTTAACCAACTCAAAGAAGTTTTGCCTCTGTAAAATTTGACTTAGATCCAGATTAGTAAACGAAGCTTGTTTCTTTCGTCGTTTGACTTTCGTTGCTTCGTTCGATTTGATTCTTTTTGAAAACCGGAGTTCTTAAGTTGAACTTTCTGGTTAGATCTCTTATTTGAGTTTTATCCGTGCATTAGATGAGTATTAATTGTATGCTTGTTTGTTGCGATAGAGTACCCAGAGTGCGCCGCTTGCTACTTCGAATCGCTAGGTTTCACGGATCATCAGCAAGGCAAGTAACACTTTGATCATACCTCCTACTACCCAGTTTTTATTGCATTAGATCAAACCTCAAACATTGCATGATTAGGATCTAATTAAATTGTGGGTTGGGAAGTAGATGAGGTAGTACCTATTACCTGTTTATTATCAAACCCTTGGGAGTTACTTCTACGTTGCTTATATTGCCATGCTATGCTAGTAGACGTGGATTGGGTGAGTGTATCCATGACAAATGTGAGGTTGTTAAATTAATGGTTTATCTAAGGTGGTAACTTAAACACACATCTGGGTGGATTGAGGCACCTGGGTATTCCAGCGATTGCCTGTTTTTCTTTATGGACCGCCACCCAGGCTCAAAGGGATCATGAGATCATTCATACTAGAAACTTCCGTGTGAAGCCACAAGCTACTATGGGCTCTAGCATAGTTGATTAAGTCGTGCGAACTCTTACAGTGGTAGACTAGAAGATGTAGGGGAAAGTAGGTGTGACGCCCCCAATTTGACCGTACACTAATCATACACACAAACGTGTACGATCAAGATCAGGGACTCACGGGAAGATATCACAACACAACTCTACAAATAAAATAAGTCATACAAGCATCATATTACAAGCCAGGGGCCTCGAGGGCTCGAATACAAGAGCTCGATCATAGACGAGTCAGCGGAAGCAACAATATCTGAGTAAAGACATAAGTTAAACAAGTTTACCTTAAGAAGGCTAGCACAAACTGGGATACAGATCGAAAGAGGCGCAGGCCTCCTGCCTGGGATCCTCCTAACTACTCCTGGTCGTCGTCAGTGGGCTGCACGTAGTAGTAGGCACCTCCGGTGTAGTAGGAGTCGTCGTCGATGGTGGCGTCGGGCTCCAGGACTCCAGCATCTGGTTGCGACAACCAGGTAGAAGGGAAAGGGGGAAAAGAGGGAGAAAAGCAACTGTGAGTACTCATCCAAAGTACTCGCAAGCAAGGAGCTACACTACATATGCATGGGTATATGGGTAAAGGGCCATATCGGTGGACTGAACTGCAGAATGCCAGAATAAGAGGGGGATAACTAATCCTGTCGAAGACTACGCTTCTGGCGGCCTCCGTCTTGCAGCATGTAGAAGAGAGTAGACTGAAGTCCTCCAAGTAGCATCGCATAGCAAAATCCTACCCGGCGATCCTCTACACGTCGCCCTGTTAGAGAGCGATCACTGGTTGTATCTGGCACTTGGAAGGGTGTGTTTTATTAAGTATCCGGTTCTAGTTGTCATAAGGTCAAGGTACAACTCCGGGTCGTCCTGTTACCGAAGATCATGACTATTCGAATAGATAAACTTCCCTGCAGGGTGCACCACATAACCCAACACGCTCGATCCCATTTGGTCGGACACACTTTTCTGGGTCATGCCCGGCCTCGGAAGATCAACATGTCGTAGCCCTACCTAGGCACAACAGAGAGGTCAGCACGCCGGTCTAAATCCTATGGCGCAGGGGTCTGGGCCCATCGCCCATTGCACACCTACACGTTGTGAGGGCGGCCGGAAGCAGAACTAGCCCCCTTAATACAAGAGCAGGCTTACGTTCCAATCCGGCGCGCGCCGCTCAGTCGCTGACGTCACGAAGGCTTCGGCTGATACCACGATGTCGAGTGCCCATAACTGTCCCCGCGTAGATGGTTAGTGCGTATAGGCCAGTGGCCAGACTCAGATCAAATACCAAGATCTTGTTAAACGCGTTAAGTATTCGCGAACACCGACCAGGGCCAGGCCCACCACTCTCCTAGGTGGTCTCAACCTGCCCTGTCGCTCCGCCAAAAAGTAACAGTCGGGGGCCGTCGGGAACCCAGGCCCACCTCTACCGGGATGGAGCCACCTGCCCCTACAGCCCCCATCTCCAAATAGTATCACCAGTAATGTAACAGTGTAAAGTATATAGTATATGCCCGTGATCACCTCCCGAAGTGATCATGGCCCAGTAGTATAGCATGGCAGACGGACAAGAGTGTAGGGCCACTGATGGAACACTAGCATCCTATACTAAGCATTAGGATTGCTGGTAAAGGTAACAACAGTAGTAGCAAGGATAGGATATGCATCAGAATAGGATTAACGAAAAGCAGTAGCATGCTACACTACTCTAATGCAAGCAGTAGAAAGAGAGTAGGAGATATCTAGTGATCAAGGGGGGGCCTTGCCTGGTTGCTCTGGCAAGAGAGAGGGGTCGTCAACACCGTAGTCGTACTGGGTAGCAGCGGCGTCGGTCTCGGTGTCTAGCGAGAGAAGAGGGGGGGGGGGAGAAACAATAAATATAATGCAAACAAATGCATGACGATGCATGACATGACAAAGCGTAAAGCTAGGTGTCCCCTAACGCGGTATGAGGTGGTACCGGTGAAGGAGGGAAACATCCAGGAAAATATCCCCGGTGTTTCGCGTTTTCAGACAGATGAACCGGAGGGGGAAAGTTGTGTGCTCGCTATGCTAGGGATGCACGGCGGACGAACGGGCTGCGTATTCGGGTTCGTCTCGTCGTTCTGAGCAACTTTCTTGTACAAAGTTTTTTCATCCGAGTTATGGATTATTTTATATTGATTTTTAAAGTTTTAAAAACATTTTAGACTTAGCAGATTTAATTTAATTCAAAAATTAATTTATTATGCCACCATGATGTCATCGTGATGTCAGTGGTCAAAGTTGACCATTGACCAGTCAACCAGACACACGGGTCCCAGTCGTCATTGACTCTTTAGTCTAACTAGGGTTTAACTAATCTAATTAGTGTTTAATTAAACTAACTAGTTAATTAGATTAATTAAATAGGATTAATTTAACTTAATTAATTAATTTAATTATTAATTATTATTATTATTTTGTCTCATTTTTTTAAACTCTTCTGGGGCGGGGCCCTTTGTCAGTGGCCCATATGCCACTGGATCGGGCACTGGGCGCTATCGGGCGCCTGTGCGAGCGCTCGCCCGCAGGGAGCGGCGGGGCGAGGCCAGAGGCCAGGGCGACGGCGGTGGCCGACGGCGCTGCGGCGTCGGTGGCGCAGGGGACGGAGCTGGGGTGGCCGGCGCGCGACCGGGAGGGAGCGGGGCCGTCGCGGGGAGGCAGGAAGAGGCGTGCGACAGCAGGGCGACAGGGAGGCGGGGGAGCAGCACCAGGGGCGCACGGGGGAGGGGGGGCGCTGGCACGCGGCCGAGCCCCGCAGCAGGCAGCAGCAGTGAGCTGGGGGGGGGGTCGGTGGCGAGCAAGCAAGCAGGGGAGGAGGCGGCCGCGGGCTGGAGGAGGAAGCAGCGGGACGGCGCGGCAAGCGCGAGCGAGCAGTGGCTCGCGGCGAGTGCGGGCGTGCGTGGGTGCACGTCGGGGGCGAGCACAGAGGGGTCGCGGGGCAGCGCGCGAGCAGCATGGGTGTTGAGCGGGGCGGGCGCCGCGGCCAAGGGCGTGGCCGAACGACAGCGGGGCACGGGCGTGGGCGCACGGCGACCGTGGCCGGAGCAGCGGCGCGGCGAGGCCGTGGTGGTGCACGAGAAGACAGAGAGGAGGGAGAGGGAGAGCTCACGGGGGAAAGCAGGGAACGGGGCAGAGGGCTTGGGGAGGACGACGGGGACGACCGGCGGAAGGGAGAAGCAGGCCGGCAGGGAAGAGGCGCCGGCGAGGTCCAGGAGGGCTCCGGCGTAGTGGCGGGTGACGGCAGAGACAGGGCGCAGGGACAAGGCGGCGGGTTCGAGCGCGCCGGGGTCAGGGGCGACGGGATCGGGGCGTCAGTTTCCCCCGATCCAGATCCACTCGGGGCGGGGTGCGAGAGAGAGTGGGGGAACGAGGGGAGTGGGGGTGAGCGGTTTAGGGTTTGGTCTAGTGGGGGAATAAGGGGGGACCGGGGTGGGCCGGCTTGGCGGCCCGTCGGCTTGCTGGGCCGAGGCCTAGATGGCCAGGGGGTTCTCTCCCTCCTATTTTTTTGTGTTTTGCCCTTTCTTTTATTTATATTACTTTCCAGGTTGTCGTTAATCGGCCGTATTTGATGATGCTATGAAAATGGCCCAGCGGATTAAAAGGCCACATACGGGCCGACTGTAACCATGGGCTGAATTTGGCCCGCTAGCAAAAAAGGCCAGTAATGGGCCGTAAGTAACCGAATGCTGGAAATGAGCCCAAGAATAAATGGGCCCTGAGAAGGCCAAAAGATAACACGGGCTGGAAATGGCCCAATGGAATAATGGGCCGTTAATGGGTATAAAGCGATACAGTGTTCATTACGGGCCAGTTTCACCACGGGCCATTAATGGGCCAAGAGTTACAAAGGGCCTCATATGGGCCAAAAGACGTCATGGGCCATACATGGGCCGAAAGTTACAACGGGCTGGAATCATATTGGACGCCCCAGATGATGCTACTGGGCCATATTCGGATAGACCGTAACGGGCCGTTAGTTAGCGGGCTGTAAATGGGCTATATGCGGACAGGCCGTTAACATGCTTTTCGTGGGCCGGCCCGCTACCATTTGACCAAGTCAAACGGGGCGGCCTTTTCATAGGAATGGGCCTCTGTTGGGTTGTGCCACGTGTTGACGTATCATAGGCGCCTTCGGTCCAATGAGTGGATGACATCTGTCCCAATGGTGAGCCGACACGTGGTTCCTGTGGCCATTGAGAATTTTACACGTGGAAAATCCCCATTGGTCCGACTGTTAACAGGTTATGGGATCCAAACCGGAACACGATAGCTTAACGACAACCCGTTATGGTGGATGCCACATGTCAGTTACCCTTGACAAAAGCAATTCTATGACATACGATTTATCGTCATGGAAGTGGACACTTCCGTGATGATAATTTTGGTAATGTCATGGAACCCTTCTACGATAGCACAGGTATGACTATCTAGATTCTGTCATAAAATCGTCATGGATGTACATGCATGACAGAAAACGTGACCAACCGTGACAAACACGTATCATCACGAAAGTGTATTTTTTGTAGTGACATGAAACTGAAGGAAATACGCCCTAGAGGCAATAATAAAGTTATTATTTATATTTCCTTATATCATGATAAATGTTTATTATTCATGCTAGAATTGTATTAACCAGAAATTTGATACATGTGTGAATACATAGACAAAACAAAGTGTCCCTAGTATGCATTTACTTGACTAGCTCGTTAATCAAACATGGTCAAGTTTCCTAACCATAGACATGTGTTTTCATTTGGTGAATATGATCACATCATTAGGAGAATGATGTGATGGACAAGACCCATCCATTAGCATAGCATAATGATCGTTAAGTTTTATTGCTATTACTTTCTTCATGACTTATACATGTTCCTTTGACTATGATATTATGCAACTCCCGAATACCGGAGGAACACCTTGTGTGCTATCAAATGCCACAACATAACTGGGTGATTATAAAGATGCTCTACTGGTGTCTCCGAAGGTGTTTGTTCGGTTGGCATTGATCAAGATTAAGATTTGTCACTCTGAGTATCAGAGAGGTATCACTGGGCCCTCTCGGTAATGCACATCACGATAAGACTTGCAAGCAATGTGACTAAATAGTTAGTTGCGGGATGATGCTTTACGAAATGAGTAAAGAGACTTGCCGGTAATGAGATTGAACTAGGTATGAAGATATCGACGATCGAATCTCGGGCAAGTAACATACCGATGACAAAGGGAATGACGTATGTTGTCATTGCGGTTTGACCTATAAAGATCTTCGTAGAATATGTAGGAACATATATGAGCATCCAGGTTCCGCTGTTGGTTATTGACCGGAGATGTGTCTCGGTCATGTCTACATAGTTCTTGAACCCGTAGGGTCCGCACGCTTAATGTTCGATGACGATTTGTATTATGAATTATGGGTTTTGGTGACCGAAGATTGTTGGAGACCCGGATGAGATCACGGACATGACGAGGAGTCTCGAAATGGTCGAGAGGTAAATATTGATATATTGGATGATAGTATTTGGACACCGGAATGGTTCCAGAGTGTTTAAGTTATTTTTCGGAGTACTAGGAGGTTACCGGAACCCCCCGAGGAAGTAATGGGCCAACATGGGCCATAGGGGGAGAGAGAGGAGAGCCCACAAGGGGTGGCGCGCTCCCCCCATGGGCAGTCCGAATTGGACAAGGGGAGGGGGCGCGACCCCCCTTTCCTTCCCCCTTCCCCCTCCGAAAGAAGGAACGGGGGGGGGGGACTTGGACTAGGGGTCCTAGTTAGTTTCCCCCCCATGGTGCCCCCCTTAGGCCGACCTCCTCCCCTCCTCCTTTATATATGGGGGTAGGGGGAACCCCAAAGCATATCAATTGTTCTCTTAGCCGTGTGCGGTGCTCCCCTCCACAATTTACTCCTCCGGTCATTTTTGTCGTAGTGCTTAGGCGAAGCCCTGCGTGGATCACATCGCCATCACCGTCACCAGGCCATCGTGCCAACGAAAATCTCCCTCGACACTTTGCTGGATCAAGAGTTCGAGGGACATCATCGAGCTGAACGTGTGCAGAACTTGGTGGTGCCGTACGTTCTGTGCTTGATTGGTTAGATCGCGAAGACGTTCGACTACATCAACCGCGTTAAGCTAACTTTTCCGCTTTCGGTTTATGAGGGTATGTGGACAGACTCTCCCCCTCTCGTTTCGATCCATCTCCTAGATAGTTCTTGCGTGATCATAGGAATTTTTTTTGAAATTGCATGCTACGTTCCCCAACAGTGGCATCCGAGCCAGGTCTATGCGCAGATGATATGCACGAGTAGAACACAAAGAGTTGTGGGCAATCATAGTCATATTGCTTACCACTAATGTCTTACTTTGATTTGACGGTATTGTTGGATGAAGCGGCCCGGACCAACCTTACATGACCACGTTCATGAGACTGGTTCCACGTACAGACATGCAACTTGTTTTGCATAAATGTGGATGGTGGGTGTCTGTTTCTCCAACTTTAGTTGAATCTAATTTGACTACCGCCGGTCCTTGTTGAAGGTTAAAACATCGCACTTGACGAAAAATCGTTGTGGTTTCGATGTGTAGGTAAGGTTCTTACTAGAAGCCCGTAGCAGCCACGTAAAACTTGCAACAAAAAAGTAGAGGATGTCTAACTTGTTTCTGCAGGGCATGTTGTGATGTGATATGGTCAAGACATGATGTGATATATTTTGATGTCTGAGATGATCATGTTTTGTAAAAGTTATCGGCAACTGGCAGGAGCCTTATGGTTGTTGCTTTATTGAATGAAATGCAATCACCATGTAATTGCTTTACTTTATCACTATGTGTTAGCACTAGTAGTAGAAGCAATAGTTGGCGAGATGACAACGACGCTATGATGGAGATCAAGGTGTCAAACCGGTGACGATGGAGATCATGATGTTGCTTTGGAGATGGAGATCAAAGGCACAAGATAATGATGGCCATATCATGTCATGTATTTTGATTGCATGTGATGTTTATCTTTTATGCATCTTATTTTGCTTAGTATGGCGGTAGCATTATAAGATGATACCTCACTAAATTTCAAGGTAATAGTGTTCTCCCTGAGTATGCACCTTTGCGACAGTTCGTCGTGCTGAGACACCACGTGATGATAGGGTGTGATAAGCTCTATGTTCACATACAACAGGTGCAATGCAGTTTTGCACGTGTAGAATACTCGGGTTAAACTTGATGAGCCTAGCATACAGGCATGGCCTTGGAACACTGAGACCAAAAGGTCGAACATGAATCATATAGTAGATATGATCAACATAGAGATGTTCACCATTGAAAACTACTCCATCTCACATAATGATCGGACATGGTTTAGTTGATATGGATCACATGATCACTTAGATGACTCGAGGGATGTCTATCTAAGTGGGAGTTCTTGAGTAATATGATTAATTGAATTTAAATTTATCATGAACTTAGTCCTAATAATGTTTGCATATCTATGTTGTAGATCAATGGCCCGTGCTACCGTTCCCTTGAATTTAATGCGTTCCTAGAGAAAGCTAAGTGGAAAGTTGATGGTAGCAACTACACGGATTGGGTCTATAACTTGAGGATTATCCTCATTTCTACACAAAAGAATTACGTCCTTGATGCACCGCTAGGTGCAAGGCCTGCTGCAGGACCAACTCCGGAAGTTATGAACATCTGGCAAGCTAAATCTGATGACTACTCGATAGTTCAGTGTGCCATGCTTTACTGCTTAGAATCGGGACTTCAAAGTTGTTTTGAACATCATGGAGCATATGAGATGTTCCAGGAGTTGAATTTAATATTTCAAGCAAATTCCCGAGTTGAGAGATATGAAGTCTCCAACAAGTTCTATAGCTGCAAGATGGAGGAGAACAGTTCTGTCAGTGAGCACATACTCAAAATGTCTGGGTACCATAACCACTTGACTCAGCTGGGAGTTAATCTTCCGGATGATAGTGTCATTGACAGAGTTCTTCAATCACTGCCACCAAGCTATAAAGGCTTCATGATGAACTATAATATGCAAGGGATGAAAAAGACGATTGCCGAGCTCTTCACAATGCTCAAGGCTGCGGAGGTAGAAATTGAGAAGGAGAATCAAGTGTTGATGGTTAAGAAGATCACTAGTTTAAAGAAAAAGGGGAAATGAAAGAAGGGGAACTTCAAGAAGAATAGCAAGAAAGTTGCTGCTCCCGAGAAGAAGCCCAAGTATGGACCTAAGCCTGAAATTGAGTGCTTCTACTGCAAAGGGACTGGTCACTGGAAGCGGAACTGCCCCAACTATTTGGCGGATAAGAAGGATGGCAAAGTGAAAGGTATATTTGATATACATATTATTGATGTGTACCTTACTAATGCTCCTAGTAGCACCTGAGTATTCGATACTGGTTTTGTTGTTCATATTTGCGTCTTGAAACAGGGGCTACGGATTAAATGAAGATTGGCTAAGGACGAGGTGATGATGCATGTCAGAAATGGTTCCAAGGTAGATGTGATCACCGTCGGCACGCTACCTCTACATCTACCTTCGGGATTAGTTTTAGACCTGAATAATTGTTATTCGGTGCCAGCGTTGGGCATGAACATTATATCTGGATCTTTTTTGATGCAAGACGATTATTCATTTAAATCAGAGAATAATGGTTGTTCTATTTATATGAGTAATATTTTTATGGTCATGCACCCTTGATGAGTGGTCTATTTTTCTTGAATCTCGATCGTGGTGATACACATATTCACAATATTGATGCCAAAAGATGCAAAGTTAATAATGATAGTGCAACTTATTTGTGGCACCACCATTTAGGTCATATTGGTGTAAAGCGGATGAAGAAACTCCATGTTGATGGGGTTTTGGAATCACTTGATTATGAATCAATTGATGCTTGCGAGCCATACCTCGTGGGCAAGATGACTAAGACTCTGTTCTCCGGAACAATGGAGCGAGCCACTGACTTATTGGAAATAATACATTTTGATGTATGCGGTCCGATGAGTGTTGAGGCTCGCGGCGGGTATCGTTATTTTCTAACCTTCATAGATGATTTGAGCAGATATGGGTATATCTATTTAATGAAACACAAGTCTGAAACATTTGAAAAATTCAAAGAATTTCAGAGTGAAGTGGAAAATCATCATAACAAGAAAATAAAGTTACTACGATCTGATCGCAGAGACGAATATTTGAGTTACGAGTTTGGTATTCATTTAAAACAATGTGGAATAGTTTTGCAACTCACGCCACCTGGAACACCACAGCGTAATGGTGTGTCCGAATATTGTAACCGTACTTTATTAGATATGGTGCAATCTATGATGTCTCTTACCAATTTACCAATATCGTTTCGGCGTTGTGCATTAGACACAACTGCATTCACGTTAAATAGGGCACCATATAAATACGTTGAGATGACACCATAAGAATTGTGGTTTGGCAAGAAACTTAAACTGTCGTTTCTTAAAGTTTGGGGTTGTGATGCTTATGTGAAAAAGCTTCAACCTGATAAGCTCAAACCAAATCGGAGAAGTGCATCTTCATAGGATACCCAAAAGAAACTATTGGGTACACCTTATATCATAGACCCGAAGGCAAGATATTTGTTGCTAAGAATGGATCCTTTCTGGAGAAGGAGTTTCTCTCGAAAGAAGTGTGTCGGTGTTCTGGGAACGGAGGTCCCCAGACTTGCCTGCCTGCGGCACGCATCGCGGCTCCTCCAGCGGCCCCATACGACCCATCTTCACCAGCAAACACCCAAGACCCTCACGAGGGGCCATTCCTCGCAAGGCGGACGACGAAAGACCTCCTCAGGGGTGGCCTCACCAGGCTGGCGCACGAGGGGCGGAGAGATCAAGGCAAGGTGAACCTCGTGAGGTTCCAATGATGTAAGCCATGACGATCAAGACCAGGCGGGCGCCAGGGAGCACAGTGTCGTCGTTCCCTCTTTGGTGTTAAGGAGGCAAGCGCAGGCGAGGAGTTCCAAGGCATCAGGCAAAGGTTTCCATGTCGGTGCAACAAGACCAAGTCCAGTAGGACGGCAGGACGGAGGTCACCGTGGAGCCCAAGACGGCGTCACCACCAGAGCCTTTGGCAGGCGAAGGCTACTTTTGTCAGGATAGCTTGTACTAGCTGTCCCCCTTCAAATTGGCCATTGTAGGATCCGTTCTCGCTAAATATTTGGGAAGAGGACCAGGGCCTCAATAAATAAGACTAGCCACCACCATAGCTAGGGATCGGATCTTGGGCCAGGGCATCTCATCTTGGATCGGAGCCATTCCATTCTAAGCCTCATACAAGTTCACCAAGCACAAGAACACCTCTCCTCAGGAGGCTGTTCTTCCCTTGTAACTGTTCATCCTCAACCCAAGAGGCAATCCACCACACCACACTGGAGTAGGGTATTACACCACAACGGTGGCCCGAACCAGTATAAATCTTGTGTCTCATGTTCTTTGGGTCCGTCAAGCTAGGCCATGAGATCGTTGAGTGTGCGAGCTAGAGAGGGGGGAGATCTTCACACCGCCACCCCGTCACTGACTTCGGATGTCTCATCGGCTCACGCTCACCGCCTCCCACGATGTGCAGGCCGCGCTACTCATGGCACGCGAGCCCCTGCGCTACCGCCTAGTCGACAACCTCTACGAGGACTGGTTGGACCACATTGCCGAACTCGTCAGCGCTGCAGGGGGCTCTTCGGCGCCATCCCCCTCCCTGCCTCGCCCGCCCCCGGCTGCGGGCAATGTGGCTCACGGAGCTCCTCCACCCCCTCAGCACCAAGATGGTGCCATCGCACCGAGACGCACGACTCGGGGATCGTCTCAGCCTCCCCCGTATCAAGACGGCATCCTCGCTCCAAGATGCGCGGCCTAGCAGCGTGATCCTTCACGCCGTGTGCCCGCGCACGAAGAAAGAAGCTGCCAAGAGATTCCCTGTCCACAAGGAAACGCTCCACCACTCCCAGCTCCGCTGCGCCAGGATTGCTTCCTGCGACAGTGCCAAGCGCCGCATGTCGTGGCGGCGCAGGGGTGCCACGACCAAGCCATGCCTCCATGACGGGGCGCAGTGGCCACGGCGGGCTGCCGTGCCTTCACTCTTGAGTTGCGTAGCGTCATCTGGCCGGGCAAGTTCAAGCCAGATCTGCCCCCTCGCTACGATGGCACCCTCGACCCTGCCGAATTTCTGAAGCTCTACGAGCTGAGCATTGAAGCGGCCAACGGCGACTAGAAAGTCATGGCGAACTGGTTTCCCATGGCTCTCAAGGACGGTGCCTGCTCATGGCTCTTGAACCTGCCCCCCAGGCTCGATTTCCTCCTGGGACGAGATGCGCGACCACTTCATCGCCAACTTCCAGGGCACTCGAGACCGCCCCCGGTCACGGGTGACCTACGCCGCATCAAGCAACAATCGGGAGAAAACCTGCAGAAGTACATCCAGCGCTTCAATAGCGCGCGAATCAAGATCCCCAAGGTAACGGACGAGGCCATCATCTCCACGTTCTGCGACGGCGTCCATGACGTCAAGATCAAGGAGGAGCTCGCCATCCATGAAGAAGTGTGCACGACCTTGGAGCTGTTCAAGATCGCGACCAAGTGTGCAAGAGCTGACGAGGGGCGCCTCTCCCTCCTCGAGTTGCTTGCTGCGGATCCAGAGGAGAAGAAGGCCAAGGTCAAGGACGTGAAGCGCAATGGAGTGGTCGTGCTCGCGGTAGAACCAGACACCAAGTGTGGCCGAGATTTTCCGAGTCATCCAAGGGCAGTCGCACGTTCTGCGCCTTCCACAACATGCGCACACACAACTCTAATGACTACCAAGAGCTCAGGGCCATTCGAGATGGACGGTTCGATCGACGCCTCGAGCGCAACGACCGGCGCTACGGCCGAGGAGGCGGACGTGGTGGAGGGTGTTGGGACGACCGTGGGCCCTGCCAAGAGTGGCGCGACCAGCCTCGTGAGGATCGTTGGCAGGACCAGCCGCCTGAGGGTGCCTGGAGGGACCATCCTCGTGAGGACCGTCCCCAGGGCAACCCTGGTATCCCTCCGCTACTGCCGCCAAGAAAGAATGACGACCCTCAACAGGACGAGGGGGCTGGGGGCTTCCAAGAGCCGCGAGCTATCGCATGTATCTTGGGTAGAGCTCAAGCCCCATCCTCTGAGCGAGTCTTCAAGCAATTTGCTCACGGAGTGAACGCAGTCCTCCCCAAGCTCGAAGCCACGCACCCGCTCAAATGGTCCAAGTACGCCATCACCTTTAGCCCGGCAGACCAGCTCAAGTGCGAGGCAATGGCCGACGTTCTCCCGATGCTCTATTCACCCGTCATCAGCAATGTCTAAGTCACCAAGACCCTCATTGACGGCAGCGCAGGGCTCAATGTCCTGTCCGTCGAAACCTTTGACAGCCTTCAAGTGCCATACGATCAGCTTCAACCTACCAAGCTTTTCTCAGGAGTGACTGACGGTTCTACCACCCCGATAGGGCAGGTTCGCCTCCCTGTCACCTTCAGTCAGCGCGACAACTACCACACCGAGCTGATCAACTTCGACGTCGCCCACATCCATCTGCCGTACAATGCCCCTCGGGTACCCAGCGTTGGACAAATTCATGGCAGTCGCCCACCATGGCTACAACGTCCTCAAGATGCCCGGAAGCGGTGGAATCATCACCGTCCCCTGCGAATAAAGAGATGCGGTGTGCTCCCTTGAGCACGCCTTCCAAGCTGCATCAATCAAAGACCCCGACAACAATGCAGCGCAGTACTCTCCTGAGGCCAACCCCAAGAAGAAGAAGCACCTGCTCCACACTGGACCTCAAGGGAGCGGCACCTCCGGCGGCGCCACTTCAGGATCTACGCCCACGCCTGGGGCGTTTCTCTCCCTCACATAGGAAGGCGCGCCCGACGCCGTCCTCGGGCAGGGCTCCGGCACTCTCTTCTGGAGGGCCTCAAACCTGGTGTAACACCCTCGATGCGACTATAGCTCCCACGTGTCGAGGCACGACTTAGAGACATAATCGCATTGAAGGCATATGTCGCAAGTTAGGCAATCATCACAAACATCCCAAGTAATATAATAATAAAGGGGAGATAACATAGTTGGCTCACACTCGCCACGTCAATCAAGGTACATAAATAACATTACATCATCCAAACATTCATGGCCCGACTACGGCGCCAAAATAAAAGATAACCCAACATGCGACACGGTCCCGATCACCCCCAACTGGGCACCACTACTGATCATCAGGAAAAGAAACATAATAACGTTGAGAGTCCTCGTCGAACTCACACTTGAGCTCGAGTGCGTCACCAGGAGCGGAATCATCAGGCCTTGCATCTGGTGTAATAGTAATCTGTGAGCCACAGGGACTCAGCAATCTCGCACCCTCGCGATCAAGACTATTTAAGCTTATAGGTAAGGCAAGGTAAATATAAGTGGAGCAGCAGCAAGTGACTAGCATATATGGTGGCTATCCTGTTCGCAAAAGAGAGCGAGAAGAGGAGGCAAAGCGCGAGCGAGAAACTAGAGGACAACCTGCGCAAGCATTACTCCAACACCGTGTCCACTTCCCGGACTCCGCTGAGAAGAGGCCATCACGGTAACACACTCAGTTGATTCATTTTAATTAAGTTAAGGTTCAAGTTATCTACAACCGGACATTAACAAACTCCCATCTGCCCATAACCGCGGGCACGGCTTTCGAAAGTTCAAATCCCTGCAGGGGAGTCCCAACTTAGCCCATGACAAGCTCTCACGGACAATGAAGGAATAGACCTCCTCCCGAGACGTTCCGATCAGGCTCGGTACCTCGGTTCTTCAAGACACTTCGACAGGTTAAAACAAGACCAGCAACACCGCCCGAATGTGCCGACAAATTCCGATAGGAGTTGCACATATCTCTTTCTCAGGGCACACTCATCTTGTCTTAGGTACGGGTAGGCCAGCCCAAAGTTGCCCCTGGTGGCCACCGGCAGCTGACAGGTGGACCAACACTCAGAGGAGCACTGGCCCGGGGGGGTTTAAATAAGATGACCCTCGGGCTTCGGAAACCCAAGGAAAAAAGAGGCTAGGTGACAAATGGTAAAACCAAGGTTGGGCATTGCTGGAAAAGCTTTAATCAAGGCGAACTATCAAGGGGTTCCCATTATAACCCAACCGCGTAAGGAACACAAAAATCCGGGAACATAACACCGATATGACGGAAACTAGGACGGCAAGAGTGGAACAAAACACTAGGCGAGAGGCCGATCCTTCCACCCTTTACCAAGTATATAGATGCATTAATATAACAAGATAATATAATGATATCCCAACAAGTAAATAAAGGTTCCAACAAGGAACGGCCTCCAATCTTCACCTGCAACTAGCAACGCTATAAGAGGGGCTGAGCAAAGCGGTAACATAGCCAAACAACGGTTTGCTAGGACAAGGTGGGTTAGAGGTTTGACATGGCAATATGGGAGGCTTGAAAGCAAGTGGTAGGCATCGTAGCATTGGCATAGCAAAAGAGCGAGCATCTAGCAAAGCAAAGATAGTAGTGATTTCGAGGGTATGATCATCTTGCCTGCAAAGTTGTCAGAGTTGACTGGATCCTCGAAAGCAAACTCAACGGGCTCCTCGTTACCGAACTCATCTCCCGTCTCTACATGGCAGGGATGCCTTCAAGATGCTTAACAAAACTCTAGCACTGAGCTACGGCCAATTCATCAATTATCAGGTTCAAACAAGCATGGAAAAAATGCATATGGAAAACAGATCTCAGACTTTGTGAAATTAACACTTGTCTGGAATTTCAGATCAGGTAGCACTCTTTGGAGCAACAAAACTACATGCTACAGGACCTGAACATGGCAAAGTAAAGCATGGCATGGAGCTACTAAAAGAGCTTAACAAAAGTCCCTTAGTGACCTTGAGCCAAAAGGGATTAGAAAATACAATTGCAAGCATGTGAACATGGCAAAAACATAATCAGCATGTGAAAACTGGAGCATGCTGAAAACAGATATCAAGTAGGCATGTTTACGAGCTCGATGCACTCACTTCGGAGCAAGTCATGACAATATAAGCATACACCCATCAAGAATACACAAAATGCAAGCTAGACATGGCAAGAACAATAGCATAGCATGCACGGATCAACTACAACATCATCGGCAAAATTGCAAACAAGTTGACAATCTGCCCAGATTCATAAAGTAGCAAAAGTAGAGATCGATTGACTCAAGCTAGGGTGCTCCATAATTGCAAACAAAGACATGTATGGATAGAGAACTACAAGATTAACAAAACATCCTTACTGATCATCCTCAAAAGAGGCACGGATCACTAGGAAACAACAAGAACATATGGCATCATGAGATAAACAGGTCAAGGAGTCACTAAGTCCCTGAAATCAGCACTACCAAGTGCCTCACTTTGCAAGCTTGCACTAGTAACCACACACATCACAAAAATACATGGGTTGCACCTTTGGAAAGATGGCAAAACCCTTAACAAAACATATGTAGAGCTCATGGGCATATCATGCACACAATAATCATGGCAAAAATGACAAATATGCAAAATGGAGTAGCAGATCTGACATTTATCTCAAGTAGCCCTCTTCTAACAGCATTTCGGGCATCAAGATGAACTCAAATGAAAATGACGCAATGGAATGAAATGATGTACTCTCTGAGATGAACATTTTGATATGCTATATGCTAAAAACGGAGCTACGGATGCGGAGATATGATGCGATGAACATGAGCACATGGATTAGGGTTTTGGGCGAAAAAGTCAACCCACGTTGGATCTAGATCCAGATCCGGACGGCGCGGATTCCGAGGTTCGCCGGAGAGAGCTCGAACTCGCCGGAGAGGGGGGGGTCGCCGGAGCCGGGCCGGATCTTCGCCGGAGAGGGGCGCGGGCGCCGGATCCGGGCATGGGGACGCTGGATCTGGCCGGCAGCGGGGCGGCGCCGGTGGCCGGAGGAAGTGGCGAGGCGGCGGCCGTCGTCGGGCGGCGGTGGCCGGCGAGGGGCGTCGGCGGCTGCGCGGGGCGGCGGAGCAGCTAGGGCGAGGCGGCGCGGGCGGCGGAGCAGCTCGGGCGAGGCGGCGCTGGGCGGCGGAGCCGGTTGGGCCGCGGGGGCCTCGCCTGGGCCGGGCGGGCCGCGGTGGGAGTGGCGGCGGTGATGCCACATGGCGGCGCGGGTGTGGTTGGCGGCGGCGTGTCCGGCGCCGGCGGACAATGTCCGGCGCGCGGAGAGGAGCGGGACTAGGGTTAGGGGTGGAATGGACCGCGAATTTCGGAGGGGGTGATATTTATAGGCGTAGAGGGAGCTAGGAGAGTCCAAATGAGGTGTGGTTTTCGGCCACGCGATCGTGATCGAACGCTCTAGATGATGGAGCAGGTTTAGGTGGGTTTTGGGCCAAATTGGAGGGGTGTTGGGCTGCAACACACACGAGGCCTTTTCGGTCCCTCGGTTAACCGTTGGGGTATGAAACAAAGTCCAAATGATACGAAACTTGACAGGCGGTCTACCGGTAATAAACCAAGGCCGCTTGGCAAGTCTCGGTCCAATCCGGAAATGTTTAATCCCCACACACGAACGAAAGCTAGAAATGACCACCGGAGGAGAACGAAGCGCCGAAATGCAAAACGGACAACGGGGAAAATGCTCGAATGCATGAGACGAACACGTATGCAAATGCAATGCACATGATGACATGATATGAGATGCATGAAAACGATAACAACACACTGAGCCAAAAACACGAACCCGAGAAAATAAAATAACTTAACGCCGGAAACAGCAAGAGTGGAGTACAAATTGGGAAAGTTACATCCGGGGTGTTACAACACTCCACCACTACGAAAGGATCTTGTCCCGAGATCTAGGACTGAAAGAACGCCGGGTACTCAGAACGGAGGTGATCCTCGCGTTCCCAGGTAGCTTCACGGTCGGAATGGTGTGACCACTTGACTTTGAGGAATTTGATTGACTTGTTGCGAGTCTTGCGTTCTATCTCTTCAAGGATAGAAACGGGGTGCTCACGATAGGAAAGATCTTCTTGGAGCTCAATGTCCTCGAAGTTGACGGTGCGGTCAGGAGTCTTGAAGCACTTTCGATGCTGAGAGACATGGAAAACATCATGAACACTTGCAAAGTTTGAAGGAAGCTCGAGTTGATAGGCGAGAGCGCCTCTCTTGCTGACAATCTTGAAAGGTCCCACGTATCTAGGGGCAAGCTTCCCTTTGATACCGAAGCGACGAGTACCTTTCATAGGAGAGACACGGAGGTAAACATGATCTCCGATCTTGAAAGCCAAATCACGGTGCTTACTATCATAGTAGCTCTTCTGACGGGATTGGGCTGCTTTGGGGTTATCTCGAATGACTTTGCACATTTCCTCTGCCTCTGTGATTAAGTCATTTCTGAGAAGCTGACGTTCACCGGTTTCAGACTAGTTGAGAGGGGTACGGCACTTCCTGCCATACATAATTTCAAATGGGGCCTTTCCCGAACTTGCTTGAAAACTGTTGTTGTAGGAGAATTCAGCATAAGGAAGGCAATCCTCCCACTTCATGCCGAAGGAGATCACACAAGCCCTGAGCATATCTTCAAGAATCTAGTTGACACGCTCGACTTGACCGCTAGTTTGAGGATGGAAAGCTGTGCTGAAGCAGATGTTGGTACCCATGGCCTTCTGAAAAGAGTCCCAAAACTTGGAGGTAAAGATGCTGCCACGGTCTGAAGAGATCACTTGAGGAATACCGTGCAGAGAGACAATCCGAGAGGTATAGAGTTCCGCCAATTGAGCTGCAGTGATTGACTCTTTGGTAGGCAGAAAGTGAGCCACTTTGGTGAGTTTGTCGATGACAACGAATATAGCATCATTGCCACGCTTTGTCTTAGGAAACCCAGTCACAAAGTCCATCTCAATGTGGTCAAACTTCCATTCTGGAATGGCAAGAGGTTGGAGGAGACCAGCTGGCCTTTGGTGTTCTTCCTTCACTCTTCTACAGACATCACACTCATTCATGAATTGAGCAATCTCGCGCTTCATTTGAGTCCACCAATAAGCCTGCTTAAGGTCCTGATACATCTTCATGCTCCCAGGGTGGATGGAGAGGAGAGAATTGTGAGCCTCGTTCATGATCACTTTACGAAGTTCACCTTTGGGTACAACAATACGATCCTCGAAGAAGAGAGTATCCCTGTCATCAAGGCGGTAGCACTTGTACTTGGGTTGACTCTTGGCAATCCCAATCTTCACCTTTTTCACCATAGCATCAAGAAGCTGGGCTTGGCGAATCTGGTCTTCCAAGGTAGGAGAGACTTGAAGGTTGGCGAGGAAACCTTGAGGAACAACTTGCAGATTAAGTTTGCGGAAAGCTTCACAAAGCTCGGGTTGATAAGGCTTGAGAATCAGACTGTTGCAGTAAGCCTTTCTTCTCAATGCGTCAGCAATCACATTGGCCTTGCCTGGAGTATACTCGATACTCGGATTATACTCTTGAATCATTTCGACCCGTCGAGTTTGTCTGAGGTTGAGATTAGGCTGAGTGAAGATGTACTTGAGAATCTTGTGATCAGTGAAAATGTCCACTTTTCTTCCCAATAGGAGATGTCTCCAAGTCAAAAGAGCATGCACAACTGCCGCCAACTCGAGATCATGAGTGGGGTAGTTCTTCTCATTGGGCTTCAACTGGCGAGAGGTATAAGCAACAACTTTCTTCTCTTGCATCAATACTGCGCCAAGACCTTGGAGAGAGGCATCACAAAAGACCTCGTACGGTTTGGATTCATCAGGCGGAGTCAAAACTGGAGCAGTGATCAATTTCTCTTTCAAAGTGTTGAAAGCAATGTCACAATCCGGAGACCAAACGTACTTGATGTGCTTCTGGAGAAGATTTGAGAGAGGCTTCGCGATCTTAGAAAAGTTTTCAACGAATCTTCGACAGTAACTTGCGAGACCGAGGAAGCTACGGAGTTGCTTCACGTTCTGAGGAGGTTCCCAATTCACAATTGCAGACACCTTCTCAGGATTCACTGTAATGCCCTTGGCAGAGATGATATGACCAAGATAAAGAACCTCATCGAGCCAAAATTCGCACTTGGAGAACTTGGCGTAGAACTGATGTTCCCTGAGCTTATCGAGTACCAAACGCAAGTGCTTGGCATGATCTTCCTTGTTCTTCGAGAAAACCAGAATGTCGTCGAGATAGACCAAAACGAAGTCATTGGTGTAGGCGTTGAAGATGAAGTTCATCATGCGAGAGAAAGTCGGAGGAGCGTTGACGAGGCCAAAAGACATGACAGTGTATTCATATGAACCATAGCTTGTCCTGAAAGCCGTCTTGGGAATATCTTGCTCACGGATATGAATCTGATGATAACCAATACGGAGATCAAGCTTGGAGAATATTTGGGCACCTTTGAGTTGTTCGAACAGCTCGTTGATGTTGGGAAGTGGGTATTTGTTCTTGATGGTCTTCTTGTTCAATGGACGGTAACCAACACAAAGTCGGTCCGTTCCATCCTTCTTCTTCACAAAAAGAACACCACAACCCCACGGAGAAGAACTAGGCCGGATGAGACCCATTCTTTCTTGAATATCAAGTTGCTTCTTCAGCTCCTTCAACTCTTCATGTCCGAGTTTGTAAGGACGCTTGCACACAGGTTCCGTGCCGGGCTCAAGATCAATAATGAATTCAACTGGCCGGTTCGGAGGCATTCCTGGAAGCTCTTCTGGAAAGACGTCTTGATATTCGCAAACGACTGGAATCTGTGAGATCGCATCCAGTTCACCCTTCTCATTGAGAGAAAACAGACGGATGTTATTATCCCGAGCGGCAAAGACAATTACATCCTTAGACGAATGAGTCAATTGAATCTGCCTGGCTGCACAATCAAGCTGAGCCTTGTGCTTAGAAAGCCAATCCTTTCCGAGAATAAGATCAATATCCAAGTCACCAAGAACCGTAGGAGAAGATAGAAACTTGTAGTCACCCAAGGTGATAGTAACATCCGGAGCAATGGAGTTAGCATGCATGCGCCTACCGGGAGAGACAACTGCTAACGGACTAGGCAAAATTTGTAGAGCCAAACCATGCTTAGATGAAAACGGTCTTGAGATGAAACAATGCGATGCACCCGTGTCAAAAAGAACTTTTGCAGGAATATCATTAACAGGAAGGTTACCCATGATGACATCTGATGAGTCCTCTGCCTGAGCTACATTCATCAAGTTGACCTTGGCGTGCTTGGGGTTATGCTTGACCACAGCTGTACTTGCCGATCTCACAGGAGGAGGAGGAGGAGGAAGACGCCTCTGGTTGAAACACTTGTTGGCATAGTGACCCTTCTGTTGGCACTTGTTGCACGTGACCTCTGAAAGCGGACGGTGATACGGAGCACTCGATCTTGGAGCTTGAGACGAAATCTTGTTCTGAAAGCCAGGGTTGGGTGGGTGGGAAGATCCACTGCCACCTTTGCTCTTCTGCTGATACGGCTGACGAAACGGAGGAGGAGGAAGCCAATACTTCTGCTGCTTGGTCACTTGAGTAGAGGAAGAAGGAGTAACATCTCTGACTCGCTTCTTGGAAGCATCACACCTCAATTGAGCAGCCTCTTGCTTCAATGCCATGTTGTAGAACTCATCGTACCTCAAGGGCTCAAAGAGAACAAGAGCTAGCTGGATTTCTTCTCTGAGACCACCCCTGAACTGGTATATCATGCTCTTCTCATCAGGGATGTCCTGCTTAGCAAAGCGGGCAAGCTTCTGAAACAACTTGTTGTAGTCATAGACAGACAAAGAGCCTTGCTTCAGATTGCGGAATTCCTCACGCTTGCTTTCAACCACGCTCTGAGGGATATGGTGAGCTCTGAAATCTTGACGAAATTCATCCCAAGTGATAACACGTCCACCTTTGGAGTCCTTGTACTGCTGGAACCATTCTGCAGCTTGATCTTTGAGTTGGAAGGAAGCGAACTTAACAAAGTCCTCAGGTGTGACGTTACTGCACTCGAAATGCTTGCACAGATCCACAAGCCAATCGTCAGCATCGGTTGCCTCAACACAATTGCTGAAAGTCTTAGGCCCGTTAGCAAGGAACTGGTTGAGTGTAGCAGGGTGATTCCGATTGTTGCCTTGGTTCCCTTGGTTGCCTTGATTGCACTCTTGGAGAATTTGCATGATCAACTGTGTGTTTGCATTGGTTGCGGCCATCACAGCTTGCCATGCCTCCGGAGGAGGTGGAGGTGGTGGCGGATCAGGATTCGGAGTCGTGCGCGTTGGAGGAGCCATCCTGAAGAGGTTGACCACCATTAGCACATAGACAGACAAATATTGAAGCTGAATCCAATGGAATGAAAATTGCAACATATAGTCTTCACATCCGAACAAAGTGAACGAATGCATTCCTCTTGAAATGGTCACATATCCATAAATTGAGAAGCCACTTAGAATTTAGGTAGAGAAATAAATCAACAAGGTACGAATCAAGAACGAATAATCGGTAAGAAATCCCAATCTCAAACCAATATTCGTGGAAGAAGAACTAGAGCTACTAGAATTCCCACCTATGAAACTCCCGAATCTTTCCGGTTATGCAATCAGGTGTTGGGGATACAGGGGAAGCATAATATCTCACCCAAATCTAGCAAATCCTACATCCAGCTGTATCCATCCTTCAACACATAACCGAGAAAAACTTCGGAAACCATCTACCTCAACCTTCGAAAAGCATCCGTTATACAAGTTATGGCGATACTCCCGAACTCCCGCCCCAGTACTGGGTGGCGTCGAGGTTATCTCACCAACGAACTACATAAAAGAGATTTTCGATGTCGGCATACTAAACTCAGGTATTCCAGAACTGCAACGATAAAATTATGATGACAACACCTCAGAGCTCAACTCCCTGGGACACTTCCACAAAACCCCTGACAGGAGGCACCAAGACAATGTTCTCATCATAAAACCATCAGAACGATTCCAAGATACCCGCGTGATCCTAAATTTTTTTTTGTGAAATTTGAGAAGAGAAGAGTCAAAACTCTACGTCAGGATGCCTTACCAGAGCGATGAGGAGACTGGGAAGTAAAAAGAATTCCTAAACTCTCCGATATATAATTCCTAAATGACTCAAAACATTTTTCTAGACACAACTCGGCCGCTAAAAATGATCAAGCAATGGGGCTCCTAAGGTCGGGGAAGGCTCTGATACCAACTTGTAACACCCTCGATGCGACTATAGCTCCCACGTGTCGAGGCACGACTTAGAGACATAATCGCATTGAAGGCATATGTCGCAAGTTAGGCAATCATCACAAACATCCCAAGTAATATAATTATAAAGGAGAGATAACATAGTTGGCTTACACTCGTCACGTCAATCAAGGTACATAAATAACATTACATCATCCAAACACTCATGGCCCAACTACGACGCCAAAATAAAAGATAACCCAACATGCGATACGGTCCCGATCACCCCCAACTGGGCACCACTACTGATCATCAGGAAAAGAAACATAATAACGTTGAGAGTCCTTGTCGAACTCCCACTTGAGCTCGAGCGCGTCACCTGGAGCGGAATCATCAGGCCTTGCATCTGGTGTAATAGTAATCTGTGAGCCACAGGGACTCAGCAATCTCGCACCCTCGCGATCAAGACTATTTAAGCTTATAGGTAAGGCAAGGTAAATATAAGTGGAGCAGCAGCAAGCGACTAGCATATATAGTGGCTATCCTGTTCGCAAAAGAGAGCGAGAAGAGGAGGCAAAGCGCGAGTGAGAAACTAGAGGACAACCTGTGCAAGCATTACTCCAACACCATGTCCACTTCCCGGACTCCGCCGAGAAGAGGCCATCACGGTAACACACTCAGTTGATTCATTTTAATTAAGTTAAGGTTCAAGTTATCTACAACCGGACATTAACAAACTCCCATCTGCCCATAACCGCAGGCACGGCTTTCGAAAGTTCAAATCCCTACAGGGGAGTCCCAACTTAGCCCATGACAAGCTCTCACGGTCAATGAAGGAATAGACCTCCTCCCGAGACGTTCCGATCAGGCTCGGTACCTCGGTTCTTCAAGACACTTCGACAGGTTAAAACAAGACCAGCAACACCGCCCGAATGTGCCGACAAATTCCGATAGGAGTTGCACATATGTCTTTCTCAGGGCACACTCATCTTGTCTTAGGTACGGGTAGGCCAGCCCAAAGTTGCCCCTGGTGGCCACCGGCAGCTGACAGGTGGACCAACACTCAGAAGGAGCACTGGCCCGGGGGGGTTAAAATAAGATGACCCTCGGGCTCCGGAAACCCAAGGGTAAAAAAGAGGCTAGGTGGCAATGGTAAAACCAAGGTTGGGCATTGCTGGAAAAGCTTTAATCAAGGCGAACTATCAAGGGGTTCCCATTATAACCCAACCGCGTAAGGAACGCAAAATCCGGGAACATAACACCGATATGACGGAAACTAGGGCGGCAAGAGTGGAACAAAACACTAGGCGAGAGGCCGAGCCTTCCACCCTTTACCAAGTATATAGATGCATTAAGATAACAAGATAATATAATGATATCCCAACAAGTAAATAAATGTTCCAACAAGGAACGGCCTCCAATCTTCACCTGCAACTAGCAACGCTATAAGAGGGGCTGAGCAAAGCGGTAACATAGCCAAACAACGGTTTGCTAGGACAAGGTGGGTTAGAGGTTTGACATGGCAATATGGGAGGCTTGAAAGCAAGTGGTAGGCATCGTAGCATTGGCATAGCAAAAGAGCGAGCATCTAGCAAAGCAAAGATAGTAGTGATTTCGAGGGTATGATCATCTTGCCTGCAAAGTTGTCAGAGTTGACTGGATCCTCGAAAGCAAACTCAACGGGCTCCTCGTTAGCGAACTCATCTCCCGTCTCTACCTAAACAAGACAAACAAGCAAACGGAACACAATCAACCACGTGCAAAGCTCAAACAATATGATGCAAAGATGGTATGCTATGCGGGATACGATGCGGGATGCATATGCAAGATTTGACAAGGGATGCATGAACCTGGCCTCAACTTGGGAATCCAAGTGTGCCACTGGAACGGTGAGATGAAATCTCTTGAAAACAATATAAAGAACGTCGGAATCGGAGTTATGGTTTGGAAATGGCAAGCAATTCAAATATGACACCGTTCTGCGATTTATAGCAAGTAGCCATCTAAATGCAATGAGATGAACAAGCTACATCACCCAAACATGGCATCAAAATACATGGCAGGGATGCCTTCAAGATGCTTAACAAAACTCTAGCACTGCTACGGCCAATTCATCAATTATCAGGTTCAAACAAGCATGGAAAAAATGCATATGGAAAACAGATCTCAGACTTTGTGAAATTAACACTTGTCTGGAATTTCAGATCAGGTAGCACTCTTCGGAGCAACAAAACTACATGCTACAGGACCTGAACATGGCAAAGTAAAGCATGGCATGGAGCTACTCAAAGAGCTTAACAAAAGTCCCTTAGTGACCTTGAGCCAAAAGGGATTAGAAAATACAATTGCAAGCATGTGAACATGGCAAAAACATAATCAGATCACAGACTTAGTGAAAACTGGAGCTTGCTGAAAACAGATATCAAGTAGGCATGTTTACGAGCTCGATGCACTCACTTCGGAGCAAGTCTTGACAATCTAATCATACACCCATCAAGAATACACAAAATTCAAGCTAGACATGGCAAGAACAATATCATAGCATGCACGGATCAACTACAACATCATCGGCAAAATTGCAAACAAGTTGACAATCTGCCCAGATTCACAAAGTAGCAAAAGTAGAGCTCGATTGACTCAAGCTAGGGTGCTCCATAATTGCAAACAAAGACATGTATGGATAGCGAACTACAATATTAACAAAACATCCTTACTGATCATCCTCAAAAGAGGCACGGATCACTAGGAAACAACAAGAACATATGGCATCATGAGATAAACATGTCAAGGACTCACTAAGTCCCTGAAATCAGCACTACCAAGTGCCTCACTTTGCAAGCTTGCACTAGTCACCACACACATCACAAAAATACATGGGTTGCACCTCTGGAAAGATGGCAAAACCCTTAAAAAAACATATGTAGAGCTCATGGGCATATCATGCACACAATAATCATGGCAAAAATGACAAATATGCAAAATGGAGTAGCAGATCTGACAATTATCTCAAGTAGACCTCTTCTAACAGCATTTCGGGCATCAAGATGAACTCAAATGAAAATGATGCAATGGAATGAAATGATGTACTCTATGAGATGAAAATTTTGATATGCTATATGCCAAAAACGGAGCTACGGGTGCGGAGATATGATGCGATGAACATGAGCACATGGATTAGGGTTCCGGGCGAAAAAGTCAACCCACGTTGGATCTAGATCCAGATCCGGACGGCACGGATTCCAAGGTTCGCCGGAGAGAGCTCGAACTCGCCCGAGAGGGGGGGGTCGCCGGAGCCGGGCCGAATCTTCGTCGGAGAGGGGCGCGGGCGCCGTATCTGGGCGTGGGGACGCCGGATCTGGCCGGCAGCGGGGCGGCGCCGGTGGCCGGAGGAAGCGGCGAGGCAGCGGCCGTCATCGGGCGGCAAAGGGCGGCGGTGGCCGGCGAGGGGCGTCAGCGGCTGCGCGGGGCGGCGGAGCAGCTAGGGCGAGGCGGCGCGGGCGGCGGAGCAGCTCGGGCGAGGCGGCGCGGGGCGGTGGAGCCGGTTGGGTCGCGGGGGCCTCACCTGGGCCGGGCGGGCCGCGGTGGGAGTGGCGGTGGCGATGCCACGTGGCGGCGCGGGTGTGGTTGGCGGCGGCGTGTTCGGCGCCGGCAGACAATGTCCGGCGCGCGGAGAGGAGAGGGACTAGGGTTAGGGGTGGAATGGACCACGAATTTCGGAGGGGGTGATATTTATAGGCGTAGAGGGAGCTAGGAGAGTCCAAATGAGGTGCGGTTTTCGGCCACGCGATCGTGATCGAACGCTCTAGATGATGGAGCAGGTTTAGGTGGGTTTTGGGCCAAATTGGAGGGGTGTTGGGCTGCAACACACACGAGGCCTTTTCGGTCCCTCGGTTAACCGTTGGAGTATGAAACGAAGTCCAAATGATACGAAACTTGACAGGCGGTCTACCGGTAGTAAACCAAGGCCGCTTGGCAAGTCTTGGTCCAATCCGGAAATGTTTAATCCCCACAAATGAATGAAAGCTAGAAATGACCACCGGAGGAGAACGAAGCGCCGGAATGCAAAACGGACAACGGGGAAAATGCTCGAATGCATGTGACGAACACGTATGCAAATGCAATGCACATGATGACATGATATGAGATGCATGACAACGATAACAACACACAGAGACAAAAACACGAACCCGAGAAAATAAAATAACTTAACGCCGGAAATGGCAAGAGTGGAGTACAAATTGGGAAAGTTACATCCGGGGTGTTACACCTGGCCAGCATCGTGAGGGAGGCGTTCAGGCACCACGTGGAGGTGTGCTTCATGGCACGTTTCCCTCAGGATGACACCGGGCGAGGAGCGCCCGACACTCAGGAGTTCATCACCAAGGCATCTCAGGAGCTTCGGGAAGCAAGAGCAATACGCGGCGACCGCCGCCCACCTGGCATTGCTCCCCACCCAGGCAAGGGTGGTGAGCTGCGCGTCTGCGCCGACATCCCAAAGCTCAACCGGGCCGCATCTCAGGAGCGCTTCTGGCCTTCGTGTACAGGCCGGTGTGAGGGCCCACCTCACAGCTACATTTGCATGCCGCTCGGCCTGCTGCCTTCCAACGCAACCTGCGGAGGGTCATGGTGGGTCAGGAGGACATGCGTCACGTAGTCCTGGCGGAGATGGAGACGACCCTCCGGAGGGCACCTAAGCCTCCAGAGCCTCCAGAGGGTTAGGGCCCCGGCGGCTCGTGAGAAGCAACTTCTTCGCTATGCGTCTTCAGCTACCCCAACACTCCTTCGGCAACCAAACCAGGTGACATCTCTCCAAGTTCGTTTAGCTGGGAGTGCCCCGTGGGATGCATCATCCCCAGTCCGCGTGGGTTTGTCTCTGTGGCATGCATCTGCTTGCATCTTCAGTTCACTCTGCTAGGAGCGCCGCACGGGCAGCATTAACCCCAGGCCGCTCGGGTCCAACCCACTGGAATGTATCATTCTCGCATTTACCTAAGCTAGTTGCTTTTCATACATAATCTATATATGGTTATCACCTGCTTGATTGTCACCCACCACGGGAGCCGCGCGCCGATCGTCTTTCTTCAGGATCCTTAGCATTAGAAGGCTAGGCACGTCGTCTGTGCTCGGGCCCGTCCCTGCAGCGTCGATAAATCCAACGGCTGAGCTCTGTCTGGCGGGCCGGCCCCATTCACATCACCTCCTAGGGTCATTGGTGCTTGGCCTTCTCGTACGATAGCCACAGGAAATCCACTTGGCGCGGGTTGTCTAACCGTCTCGCGGGAACAACCATCAAGAACCAAGACCAGGCGCAACCCGCCTTGAGGTAGGGCCTCGTGAGTCCCGCCCTGGCTCACGAGTGCCCAGATACACCTCCTCCAGCCCTGACGTGCAAGCCACGTGTCAGGGCGGGGCTGTACACGCCCCGGCGGCTCTCCGCAGTAGGGAGTCCCCTCCCATATACCAGTGGAAGCACCATGCTCCGTGCTGGCAGTCGACATTGCCGAGGGGCGGCTATGCCCGTGCAAGTGCGAAAGCGACATGGTCCGCCCTGGTGTTAAACAACTGAGGGCGGCCTCACGGGCGTACCAACCTCAGGGAGCCTCCGGGCTCGGTGTCTGGCCTCATCGCAACACCACCCCTCGGGAGAGTCGCGTGAGGGGGCTGGGCACAGGGGCAGCGCTCGGGTCACACCTAAGCGTACGCCACCCCGCCAGGTCCCTCGGACCTAGTCGTCGCGCGCCCTCCCAAGCTGAGCTAAGGTACGAAGGTCATTTGAACGTCAAAGGGGACTCCTGAGCATCGCGACTCAAGAGCCTAACTGACCACGTAGCCCCTCACTCCTTGGTCCGTCCTGGTGATCCGGTCGGCCCAATGGGCAGGAGGGCGTGTGGCTGACGCGCCCGCACACGCGTCGTGCCACTTCCTGCTTTCGCCGACCCCTGGACGAGGGGATATGCTTCCTATTGCGTCCAGATCAAGCCCACCTATAGAATCAAAAGTATGTCTAGAGGGGGGTGATTAGACTACTTGACCAAATAAAAACTTAACCTTTTCCCAATTTTAGTTCTTGGCAGATTTTAGCTATTGTAGGACAAGTCAAGCAATCATCACATGATTCAAGCAAGCATGCAAATAGTATATTGGCAGCGGAAAGTAAAGCATGCAACTTGCAAGAATGTAAAGGGAAGGGTTTGGAGAATTCAAACGCAATTGGAGACACGGATGTTTTTCCCGTGGTTCGGATAGGTGGTGCTATCCTACATCCACGTTGATGGAGACTTCAACCCACGAAGGGTAACGGTTGCGCGAGTCCACGGAGGGCTCCACCCATGAAGGGTAATGGTTGCGCGAGTCCACAGAGGGCTCCACCCACGAAGGGTAATGGTTACGCGAGTCCACGGAGGGCTCCACCCACGAAGGGTCCACGAAGAAGCAACCACCCACGAAGGGTCCACGAAGAAGCAACCTTGTCTATCCCACCATGGCCATCGCCCACGAAAGACTTGCCTCACTAGCGGTAGATCTTCACGAAGTAGGCGATCTCCTTGCCCTTACAAACTCCTTGGTTCAACTCCACAATCTTGTCGGAGGCTCCCAAGTGACACCTAGCCAATCTAGGAGACACCACTCTCCAAAAAGTAACAAATGGTGTGTTGATGATGAACTCCTTGCTCTTGTGCTTCAAATGATAGTCTCCCCAATACTCAACTCTCTCTCATAGGATTTGGATTTTGTGTAAAGAAGATTTGAGTGGAAAGCAACTTGGGGAAGGCTAGAGATCAAGATTCATATGGTAGGAATGGAATATCTTGGTCTCAACACGTGAGTAGGTGGTTCTCTCTCAGAACATATGAGTTGGAATTGTGTATGTGTTCTGATGGCTCTCTCCATGAATGAAGAGGAGGTGGAGGGGTATATATAGCCTCCACACAAAATCCAACCGTTACACACAGTTTTCCAATCTCGGTGGGACCGAATCAACAAACTCGGTCGGACCAAAAAGGTAAACCTAGTGATCGTTAGAGATTTCGGTGGGACTGACATGCAACTCGGTAGGACCGATATGGTTAGGGTTTGGGCATAACGTAATCTCGGTGAGACCGATTACACAAACTCGGTGAGACTGAGTTTGGTAATAAGCTAACCAGAGAGTTGGTCAGGCAAACTCGGTGGGACCGATTTGCTCTTTCGGTGAGACCGAAAAGTTACAAAAGGGAAACAAAGAGTTTACATTGCAATCTCGGTGGGACCGATTCGCTCTTTCGGTGAGACCGAAAAGTTACGAAAGGGAAACAGAGGTTTTGCAATCCCATCTCAGTGAGACCGAGATCCCTATCGGTAGAACCGAATTGCTAGGGTTTGGCAGTGGCTTATGACAAGTGAAACTCGGTGGCGCCGGATAGAAAGAATCGGTATGACCGAGTTTGGCTTAGGGTTTAGGTCATTTGTGGAAGTGGGAAAGTAGCTGAGGATTTTGGAACATATCATTAAGCACATGAAGCAAGAGGCTCATTAAGAAACACCTCATCCCTCCTTGATAGTATTGGCTTTTCCTATGGACTCAATGTGATCTTGGATCACTAAAATATAAAATGAAGAGTCTTGAGCTTTTGAGCTTGAGCCAATCCTTTGTCCTTAGCATTTTGAGGGTTCCACTTTCACATCCATGCCATGCCAATCATTGAGCTTTCCTGAAATAGTCATCTTGGAATAGCATTAGCTCAATGAGCTATATGTTGTTATGAATTACCAAAACCACCTAGGGATAGTTGCACTTTCAATCTCCCCCTTTTTGGTAATTGATGACAACATATAGATCAAAGCTTCCACAAATGATAATAAGCATGAAATATATCGTCGCTTGGAGAAGTATGTGACAAGTAAGAGCTCCCCCTAAATTTGTGCATATTTAAAATTTGCTTTGGACTGCAAATGCACAAAGAGTTAGAGTCATGGGTTACTCTTCCATGTCACATACATCTTGGTGGAGCGCTTAAAATGATAAGAATGAAATACATGCACTCATCACCAAGAATAGTGAATGATCACATAAGATAGATAAGATGATAATATTAAGCAAACATTAAGTGTAGCTTATGATCAAACACATTATCATCAATGTCTCACGAGCAATGACATAGTATCTCACACAAAAGCAAACAAAGTTCGAAAAACCACCAAATAAAACAAGAGAGAATAAAAGCAACACTAAAAGCAACACACTCTCTCGAAGCCTATGTATACATTTTCTCCCCCTTTGGCAACAAGTTACCAAAAAGTTCCTAGAAAATTCATAGTGCGAAGTCGATACTCAGGCTTGATCTTCAGGTGGTGGTGGAGTCCAGAGCACTCCAAGGACGAAGCCTTCTGTAGACGTGGTCGGAGTCGAGGCTGAAGTGGACGCTGGAGCTGGTGGAACTGAGGCTGTAGCTGGTGCAGATGTGGTGGCTCTGGGGTCAGCAACTGGCACTGCAAACGACCTCGGACCTCATGGCACTCTGACATCCATACAATCCTGCCATCTGGATAGAAATGGGCTGTGGAGTAGAACTGCATGATGAGTTCCTCGGTCCACTTTGTGAGCTTCTGCCCAACAAAGTCCTCTACTCCACATGCCTTGAAGCTGTCCCGCACTCCAGGGTAGTACTCTTCGTTGTCCTTGATGTATTGCCAATCAACCCATCTCATATCACAGACAATTGGCTTCTTGTCTAGCAGCACTGTCTCATAAAAGTCTTGCTGCTCCTTGGTGTGAAACCTGTAGTCAACTGCAGTCCTTCTCCTTGAAGCATACGGGTCTGCTTCTCTCTACTTCCGGAGCCCTGAATCTCTCCTGAGTTTCATATCCTCAGCCATAGGATGAGCATCGTTGTGGTCTGGGATCTTGGGCTTGAGCTTTCTAAGAACATTCTGTTCTTCTTCTTCTGCAGCTTCAGGCACTGGGGCCTTGTTCTTCTCAGTAGCTGGGATGCTTCTTCTGTTCCTCTTTGGCTTTGGCTTTGGAGCTGGCTTGGCCTTGGAAGCAGCTGCCCCTGTTCATATGGCATCACCCGTCAGCTTGGGTGCCTTAGGTGCTGGTGCAGCTACCTCTTCTTCTTCCTCCTCATCTTCCATGATGGAAGCCTTGCCAAGCACTCTGGCTACATTTTTCTTCACCCTTTCTTTCCTCTTCTTGCCTTCAGCAGCAACTGGCTCAATGGGAGTGGGCTTCTCAGTTGAAGCTCTGGCCTTTGACATAGGCTGCCTGCCTGCTGGCCTTTTGATCTTCATCCCTAGTTTTATGCACTGTGCTGGCTCAACTCTCTTGGAAGTTGCTTCCTCTTCTGCCACATAATCCTCATCTTCTGAGTCTGAGATTCTCTTCTTTTCTGTCTTGTGGCAGCTTTAGGCAGATTGCTAGGGGTGCTCCTGCTGCCATCATCTGAGGAACTTGAGGGACTAGTGCCCTCACTCATCTGCACTTGCTGCTCTAACAAGTTCTGGCTATCACTTTGGTCTGACATGATGCAAACTCTGACTGCTGACCCTGTGAATAGGTTATAGATGAGATAGAGTGGATGAGCATCACAAAATGCAGAGATTTTTGCAAAAGAATAATTCAAAAACTTAGTTTTAGTTTCCCACTGAAAGCATCTCGGATCTACCGATTTCTAAACTCGGTGATACTGAAGCAGTTTTGGCACCTAAACTAGTGAACTCGGTCAGACCGAGTCACAGTTCGGTGGCACCGAGACTGCTAGGGTTTCACAGAGTTCCAAAATCGGTCACACCGATAAGTAATTCTCGGTCAGACCGAGTCTCACTTGTGCAATGGCATAAGCCAAATCGGTGGGACCGAGTTTTTCAACTCGGTGGGTCCGAGATGGTTTCGGCGGAAACCTAACCCTAAACTTTTCGAATTAAACCTAATCTACAAGTTCATTGACTGGATAGAAGTTTAACAAATGTGGCAAGAATCATGATGATCACAATGTGCTAAGAATCGGATTGGGGAATAGCACAAAGATCGAGTCCATACCCTAGTTCGGCGGAGACTCGCTACGGCGGCAACGGCGGGGTTGAATTTCCGTTGACGGCGACGGAGACCAGCGACTGGAGGCGGCTGGCGGCGAGGAGACGATCCGGAGACCAAGTTGGCAGAGCAGGCTATCGCGCGGGCGAAGGGGTTCGGAGAAATTTCCAAATTTTTGCCCGTGACTATATATAGCCCGACCCTGTCGGTGTGACTGAGTGGAACAACTCGGTGGCACCGAGATGCAAAACTGTATACAGTTGTTGCAACTCGGTGTGACCGAATGGTTCAAATCGGTTGCACCGAGATCGAAAACCTAGATCAACTTAATGATCTCGGTAGGACCGAAAGTAGGGTATCGGTCAGACCGAGAATCATAAGAGGTTTTGGAAGTTTAAGTCTGTGATGAATCGGGGACTCCGAGCGCTCCTCACACAGAGTGGTTCGAATCTGACTTGATCAAATTTTGTGATGTAGCATGAATAGAGTTTGAGACGAGAAAAGCATAGATTGCTAGAGGAGGTTCTTAGGCATTCTTGTCCATCCACTTGGCAAAAGGAAATAAAACCAAACAATCAAAACAACAAGTGGATGTCCTTGAATGACTAAAATATGCAACCAGCATGCTCACACAATAAGATGGCAAATGAAATATGTGACAAGGCATGCACAACCAATTCTAGCATCTATCAAGCAATTTGTGATGACAAGGTCATCTATATATGAGTATATTGACTTAGGAGTCAAGTGAGAACACTTGATCATAGGTCATACTCATCGTTTAAGCTCAAGTTGGGTTACCACTTTTACATAAAGCATTGTTGTGTTCACATCTTTAGAGTTGCTTTAGCTCAAGTCTTAGAGTAAAGCTCCCCCTAGATGTGATATCCCCCCTTAGAGGGATGAACTAACCTCGGGTTTTGTCGATGATGACTTCATGTAGATGTTGAAGATGTGGATGCTCAATGTTGATGTAGATCACTTGGAGCTATCCATTTGAGTGAATTGCACTTTCAATACCTACATGGGTTAGTCCCACAAGGAACAAACAAGGATATCCATAGACATAGAGTGATGCACACACAAGATGATGTCCATGAAAACTTTTAGGTTACCTTGTCCCTTGTCTTACCAACAAGAGGGTTTGTGACTCCTTGAACTAGTGCAAGATGTGGAAGTTGATTGCACTTGTTCTTGCCAAAATGATAAGAGTGAAGTATGTTGGCGAAGTCACCCTCAAGAACTCTCTAGTTCTTCTTCTTTTGGATCCACACCATCTTGATGGGAATCCTTGGAGTTGTAGTCATACTTGATGAAGTGGAACTTGAAGTAGTCTTGGGAATCCACTTGACTAAGGTCTTAGGAGCTTCTTCAAATGCATCAATTTCCTCTTGAAGCTTGTCCTTTCCTTTTTGCTTGTAGTCTTGTGGTGGAAGATCATCTTGAGCTTGTGTCCCCTTGAAATAAGTATCATACTTCTCTTGTTGAGGAACAAACTTTGTCTTGGGGTATTGATCTTCTTCCCACTCAACTCCATTGGCATTGAACTTTCGTTCAAAACCAACACCTTGATTCTTCCGGTGCATTCCTTGCTTGCGCACAATTTCCTTGAATTGCTTACTCCCGGCAAGGCTTTTGTACACTCCTTTCTCTATAATTCCCTTCAATAAGCTATTTTCTTGCTCAAGTGTAACTTGGCTAAGAGAATCATTAGTGGAATCAAGAGAACTACTAGAAGCAACAATATTGGATTTAGCATGATCATTGTTACTGCTAGAGGAAGAATCTTTCTTGTTCTTGTTACTAGACTTGACTTGAGGCATGTAAGTGGATAAGAGTAAACGCTTGGCAATGTAAGAAGAACTTTTCTTGCGGAGATCATCATTGATTGCTTTTAAGAACTCATGCTCTTGCTCAAGATTGAGCTTTTCAAAGCGTAATTTATCATGAGCTCTTAAAAGTTCTCGATGATCTTCGAAGATAGTTTCATGAGCTAACTTAAGAGTGTTTAGTTCTTTAGTTAGAGCCTCAATCTTCTCCTTATCATTGTCATTCGTTTTATCTTGATTAGCATGATTAATTGATGTTTCATCATAGTATTCATCACTAGAGTTGTCAACAAGCAAATCATCACCTAACAAGTCATCTTCATCACTATTGAAATCAACATACTCGGGGTGTGTTACCTTAGGACCTTTGGCCATGAAGCATCTTCCAATTCCTTCATTTGGTGAGTCAAATATGTCGTAGGAGTTGGTTGACACAAGTGCTAGACCGGCAACACCTTCATCTTGAGTATCTTCGGAGTCGGAGTGATAACTTCTCTCGGAGTGGCTGTCGGAGTCCGAGCCGGATACCCATTCACCAACATGAGCTTGATGTCTTCGTTTTGTGTAGCTCCTTGATGATTTTTCCTTCCTTTTCGAATCCTTGCTTCTCCGTGAGTATCTTCGTTCATAACGATCATCTCTACTCCTTCTCTCTCTTGGTGGTGATTCTTTGCTTCTTCTTTTTGGAGAATCTTATCTTCTCTTGTAGGGAGCCATACACTCATTGGAATAGTGTCCGGGTCTTCCACAACTGTAGCAGTTTCGCTCTCGACTAGAAGATCTTTTGTCATTGTAGGACCTTGACTTGAAGCTTCTATCTTTGCTTCTACTCTTGTAGAACTTGTTGAAGTTCTTCACCATTAAGCTCAATTCTTCATTGAAGTTTTGTTTCTCACTTGATGATGTAGGGGCTTCACATGAGGCTTTGTAGGCACCACTTGATTTGTTGTGAAGTTCCTCTTTATCCTTAAGTGACATCTCATGAGCAACAATTCTTCCAATCACCTCCGTTGGCTTGAGATCTTTGTAATTGGGCATCATTTGGATCAATGTGCACACGGTATCATATTTTCCATCCAAGGCTCTTAGAATCTTCTTGATGATGAATCTATCGGTCATCTCTTCACTTCCTAAGCCGGCAATCTCATTTGTGATGAGAGCAAGCCTAGAGTACATTTCAGCGACACCTTCACCATCCTTTATTTTGAACTTGTCAAGTTGACTTTGAAGCACATCCAACTTGGATTCCTTGACGGAGTCGGTACCTTCGTGCATATCAATCAAAGTGTCCCAAATTTCCTTTGCATTCTCAAGATGGCTGATTTTGTTGAATTCTTCGGGGCACAATCCGTTGAAGAGAATATCACAAGCTTGAGCATTGTATTGCAACATCTTCAACTCATCCGCGGTAGCTTCACGGTTTGGTTCTTTCCCATCAAAGAATTCACCTCGCAAACCAACACACACAATAGCCCAAACGGCGGGGTTATGTCCAAGAATATGCATTTTCATTTTATGCTTCCAACTAGCAAAATTAGTACCATCAAAGTAAGGACCTCTACGGTGATAATTTCCCTCGCTAGACGCCATACTCTCCTAGGTTGTGAAACCAAGGCTATGACCACCAAAAGCTATGGAGATCAAAGCAAATGGAGACCAAAGCTGTGATACCACTTGTAGGATCGAAAGTATGTCTAGAGGGGGGTGATTAGACTACTTGACCAAATAAAAACTTAACCTTTTCCCAATTTTAGTTCTTGGCAGATTTTAGCTATTGTAGGACAAGTCAAGCAATCATCACACAATTCAAGCAAGCATGCAAATAGTATATTGGCAGCGGAAAGTAAAGCATGCAACTTGCAAGAATGTAAAGGGAAGGGTTAGGAGAATTCAAACGCAATTGGAGACACGGATGTTTTTCCCGTGGTTCGGATAGGTGGTGCTATCCTACATCCACGTTGATGGAGACTTCAACCCACGAAGGGTAACGGTTGCGCGAGTCCACGGAGGGCTCCACCCATGAAGGGTAATGGTTGCGCGAGTCCACGGAGGGCTCCACCCACGAAGGGTAATGGTTACGCGAGTCCACGGAGGGCTCCACCCACGAAGGGTCCACGAAGAAGCAACCACCCACGAAGGGTCCACGAAGAAGCAACCACCCACGAAGGGTCCACGAAGAAGCAACCTTGTCTATCCCACCATGGCCATCGCCCACGAAGGACTTGCCTCACTAGCGGTAGATCTTCACGAAGTAGGCGATCTCCTTGCCCTTACAAACTCCTTGGTTCAACTCCACAATCTTGTCGGAGGCTCCCAAGTGACACCTAGCCAATCTAGGAGACACCACTCTCCAAGAAGTAACAAATGGTGTGTTGATGATGAACTCCTTGCTCTTGTGCTTCAAATGATAGTCTCCCCAACACTCAACTCTCTCTCATAGGATTTGGATTTTGTGGAAAGAAGATTTGAGTGGAAAGCAACTTGGGGAAGGCTAGAGATCAAGATTCATATGGTAGGAATGGAATATCTTGGTCACAACACATGAGTAGGTGGTTCTCTCTCAGAACATATGAGTTGGAATTGTGTATGTGTTCTGATGGCTCTCTCCACGAATGAAGAGGAGGTGGAGGGGTATATATGGCCTCCACACAAAATCCAACCGTTACACACAGTTTTCCAATCTCGGTGGGATCGAATCAACAAACTCGGTCGGACCAAAAAGGTAAACCTAGTGACCGTGAGAGATTTTTGGTGGGACTGACATGCAACTCGGTAGGACCGATATGGTTAGGGTTTGGGCATAACGTAATCTCGGTGAGACCGATTACACAAACTCGGTGAGACCGAGTTTGGTAATAAGCTAACCAGAGAGTTGGTCAGGCAAACTCGGTGGGACCGATTTGCTCTTTCGGTGAGACCAAAAAGTTACAAAAGGGAAACAAAGAGTTTACATTGCAATCTCGGTGGGACCGATTCGCTCTTTCGGTGAGACCAAAAAGTTACGAAAGGGAATCAGAGAGTTTGCAATCCCATCTCGGTGAGACCGAGATCCCTATCGGTAGAACCGAATTGCTAGGGTTTGGCAGTGGCTTATGACAAGTGAAACTCGGTGGCGCCGGATAGAAAGAATCGGTATGACCGAGTTTGGCTTAGGGTTTAGGTCATTTGTGGAAGTGGGAAAGTAGCTGAGGATTTTGGAGCATATCATTAAGCACATGAAGCAAGAGGCTCATTAAGCAACACCTCATCCCTCCTTGATAGTATTGGCTTTTCCTATGGACTCAATGTGATCTTGGATCATTAAAATATAAAATTAAGAGTCTTGAGCTTTTGAGCTTGAGCCAATCCTTTGTCCTTAGCATTTTGAGGGTTCCACTTTCACATCCATGCCATGCCAATCATTGAGCTTTCCTGAAATAGTCATCTTGGAATAGCATTAGCTCAATGAGCTATATGTTGTTATGAATTACCAAAACCGCCTAGGGATAGTTGCACTTTCACCACCTCCTCTGCTCACTCTCTCCCTCGCCTTTCCCCTCTCGTTTTGTGCTCGCCCGAGAGGAACCGAAGCAGCCATCGCCGCAGCTGTAGCCACCTTCGTCACCTCGCCTCTCTGTCGTGTCTAGTCGGTCCGTCTACGTCCTCATCCTCTTCAAGCAGACGAACACAAGCCGAGGAGCACCACATCATCGTCCTCAAGCTCATCACCGCCGCATCTGCCGGCCGGACTTCGCCGTTGATTCACCGCCTACTAGACCTCTCCGAGCCGGATGACCATCCCTACGACCCCACTGTGAGCTCCCGAGCGTTCTCCCTCTCTCCCTGCGCTCAATCCCCTCCTCTAGCGCATCGCATCCCCGTGCCCGCGAGCTCCCGAGCGCCGGCCGCCGCGATTGAGCTCACCACCGCTGACTCTGTCGACCCCAGATCCGTCCGAGCCCACCGTTGGACGCGCCATCACCGCAGCTCTCCAGAGAGCCCGCTCGCGCATCGAACGGTGCACTCTGAGCGATTTCTGAGCACCTCCACCGCTCGGCACCTCGTCGGCGGCTTAACGTCGGTCAACCCTGGGTTAAGTTAGCGCTAATGACCATTCGGTGACTGACATGTGGGTGCAGCCCGCCTAATTAACCTAGGTTAGTTTAAGTTAAATGCTAATTAACCAAGTTATTAGGTTAGTCACTAACCAGTGGACCCCACTGGTCAGGTTTGACCTGGGCTGGAACCGTTGACCTGATGATGTCAGCATGATGTCATGCTGATGCAGTTTTGATTTTCTGGATTTAAAATAATTCAGAAAATTGCAGAAAATATCCAAAACTTCAAAAATTCATAGAAATTAAACCGTAACTCCAAATGAAATAATTTATATATGAAAAATTATCAGAAAAATCCAATCTGTCCATTTATGCTACTTTCATGCATGATCAACCAACTTATACCCACTATATAAGTGAAACCATGATAATGGCATTTTAAATGCTAAATATGGAGTTTGCATATGAACCCTTGGTCCATATGGACTTCATTTAAATTGTTGCTAGATGCATTAGTGCAAATCATAACATTATTGCCATATCATGATCATGCATCATATTGTGCATTGCATTGATTGTGTTCTTTCTTAGTTGCCGGTGTTTGTCCCCTCTCGGTAGACGTGTATCGATGATGTGATCGATGACACCGATGGAGAACTATATTATCTTCAGAAGTGAAAGGCAAGCAAAACCCCCTTTTTCATTCCGATACAATCCCACTCTCTTGCTCCTGCTCTCTTTTACTGCATTAGGACAACACCGATTCAACTGTTACATGCTGCGGTAGTTGAACCCCTTTCCTTTGCATGACCTGTCATTGCCACAGTAAATAGATGAAACCCACTAGCATGAGTAGGAGTTGTTTGAGCCCTGGTGTGCCTACTCATTCATGCTTGTTTGTCATGCCTGCTATTGCTTAGAGTTGAGTTAGGTCTGATTCATCGGGCATGAATTAGAGGTGTGAGAACATGTCCTAATGTTGTGAGCTAAGCGTGTGAACATGATTTGGTAAATGTATCGGTGAGAGGCCATGTAGGAGTACATGGTGGGTTGTCTCATTGAAGCCGTCCTTAGGAACTGATTTTTGTGTTTGTGATCCATGAACAGCTACTACCACGCATTGGAATGCTTAAGTGCCCCTCTCGACTTATTAATCAACCTGATCTCTGTCCAGGAGTTGCAACTAGTTTTTGGTGTTTGTAGGTTGTGTTAGTAGTCTACCAAGTGGCACCCTGTACAGGTGGGCTTGGGACAGACTAGGCACAGTGGCACGGTGTACCAAGTGGCACCCAGATGGTGGGCTTGGGAACCCTGCTCACATCGTTTGGGGCCGTGAGCGACACCCCGGCCGGATCTCCTTGCGGATGGAACCCGAATAGGCGATAAACCTGGACTAGAGACTTGTTGGTTAGTCAGGTCATGGCCGACTCCCTCGCCAGGCTTCCGCTTGAAGGTTGCCGAGATACACGATGTGTACATGGTGGTAAGTGGCGAGAGTGTGTGTGAAGAAGTACACCCCTGCAGGGTTATCACTATCTATTCAAATACCCGGATTCCTCGGATATGGAAACTTGGACCCCTTACATAGTTCATAGACAAGTGAAAGTGGATTCTCTAAACTGCGCAAGATAAGCGTGAGTGCTATGGATGGCGTTCTCGTAGGGAGACGGGAGTGGATCCATAGTGGTGTATTGATATGGTGAATATGTGGACTCGTGTGCGCCACCTCAAAAGAGTTGCTTGCAGTCGTAGTTCAGGTTAGCCACTGAGTCAAAGCTAGCTTGCTGCAGTTAAACCCCACAATCCCTTTGTTGATGCCGATGCATATGTAGCTAGTTCTGATGTAAGTCTTGCTGAGTACTTTTGTACTCACGTTTGCTTAATTTATGTTTTGCAGAGAGACTTCAGTCTCGCTAGTAGTTCCGCGTGGACTTTGACGTTTAGCTTGATACCTCAGCTATGATCTTGTGCCCTCGGCAGGAACTGGTAGTTAGTCAGGCTTCTTAGCCTTTTTCATTTGTAGATGTCTGTACTCAGACATGTTAAGCTTCCGCATGTGCTTTGATTTGTATGCTATGATTGTTGGGTCATGAGACCCATGTTTGTAATATCTCGCTCCTCGGAGCCTAATGAATAAATACTTGAGTCGTAGAGTTATGTTGTGATGCCATGTTGTATTTACACATATCGAGCATATTGTGTGTATGATTGAAATGCTTGGTATGCGTGGGATCCGACAATCTAGTTGTTTATCCTTGGCAGCCTCTCTTATGGGGAAATGTAGTCTAGTGCTTCCATGAGCCATAGTAGTCCGCTACAGCCCAGTTCATCGGAGTCCTGCTAGCCCAGCACTACTGCTCAGGACACTTGACTGGCCGGCATGTGTTTCACTTTGTTCCTGTGTTTGTCCCTTCGGGGAAATGTCACGCGGTGACATCCGGAGTCCTGCCTAGCCTGCTACAGCCCGGGTTCCCGGAGTCCTGTTAGCCCAGTGCTACAACCCGGATTCACACACTGCTGACCGACATGCTCGATGTGATTCATGTATGCATGTCCCCATAGGTTGGTGCCGCTTTGGGTTCACGACTAGCCATGTCGGCCCGGGTTCTCTGTCATATGGATGCTAGCGACACTATCATATACGTGAGCCAAAAGGCGCAAATGGTCCCGGGCCATGGTAAGGCGACACCCGTGGGAATACCGTGCATGAGGCCGCAAAGTGATATGAGGTGTTACCTACTAGATCAATGTGACTTGGAATCGGGGTCCTGACACTGTATTTACAAGAAAGTGAGTGGGAGCTTTGTAACATTTCTAATATTATATGTGGATGACATATTGTTGATTGGAAATGATATAGAATTTCTGGATAGCATAAAAGGATACTTGAATAAGAATTTTTCAATGAAAGACCTCGGTCAAGCTGCTTATATATTGGGCATCAAGATCTATAGAGATAGATCAAGACGCTTAATTGGACTTTCACAAAGCACATACCTTGATAAATTTTTGAAGAAGTTCAAAATGGATCAGTCAAAGAAATGGTTCTTGCATGTGTTACAAGGTGTGAAGTTGAGTCAGACTCAATGCCCAACCACTGCAGAAGATAGAGAGAAAATGGAAGTCATTCCCTATGCCTCAGCCATAGGTTCTATCATGTATGCAATGCTGTGTACCACACCTGATGTGTGCCTTGCTATAAGTTTAGCAGGGAAGTACCAAAGTAATCCAGGAGTGGATCACTGGACAACAGTCAAGAACATCCTGAAATACCTGAAAAGGACTAAGTATATGTTTCCTGTTTACGGAGGTGACAAAGAGCTTGTTGTAAATGGTTACATCGATGCTAGCTTTGACACTGATCCGGATGACTCTAAGTCACAAACTGGATACGTATTTATATTGAATGGTGGAGCTTTCAGTTGGTGCAGTTCGAAGCAGAGCGTCGTGGTGGGAACTACGTGTGAAGCGGAGTACATAGCTGCTTCGGAACCAGCAAATGAAGGAGTCTGGATGAAGAAGTTCATATCCGATCTAGGTGTAATACCTAGTGCATTGGGTCCAATGAAAATCTCTTGTGACAATACTGGAGCATTTGCCTTAGCAAAGGAATCCAGATTTCACAAGAGAACCAAACACAGCAAGAGATGCTTCAACTCCATCAGCGATCAAGTCAAGGAGGGAGACATAGAGATTTGCAAAATACATACAGATCTGAATATTGCAGACCCATTGACTAAGCCTCTTCTATGAGCAAAACATGATCAGCACCAAGACTCCATGGGTGTTAGAATCATTACAATGTAATCTAGATTATTGACTATAGTGCAAGTGGGAGACTGAAGGACATATGCCCTAGAGGCAATAATAAAGTTGTTTATTATTCATGCTAGAATTGTATTAACTGGAAACTTGATACATATGTGAATGCATAGACAAAACAAAGTGTCCCTAGTATGCCTCTACTTGACTAGCTCGTTAATAAAGATGGTTAAGTTTCCTGACCATAGACATGTGTTGTCATTTGATGAACAGGATCACATCATTAGGAGAACGATGTGATGGACAAGGCCCATCTGTTAGATTAGCATAATGATCATTAAGTTTTATTGCTATTTATTTCTTCATGACTTATACATGTTCCTTTGACTATGAGATTATGCAACTCCTGAATACCGAAGGAACACCTTGTATGCTATCAAACGTCACAATGTAACTGGGTGATTATAAAGATGCTCTACAGGTGTCTCCGAAGGTGTTTGTTGGGTTGGCATAGATCAAGATTAGGATTTGTCACTCCGAGTATTGGAGAGGTATCTTTGGGCCCTCTCGGTAATACACATCATGATAAGCCTTGCAAGCAATGTGACTAATGAGTTACTTGCAGGATGCTGCATTATGGAACGAGTAAAGAGACTTGCCGGTAACGAGATTGAACTAGGTATGAAGATATTGACAATCAAATCTCAGGCAAGTAACATACCGATGACCAAGGGAATGACGTTTGTTGTCATTGCGGTTTGACCGATGAAGATCTTCGTAGAATATGTAGGAACCAATATGACTATCCAGGTTCCGCTATTGGTTATTGACCGGAGATGTGTCTCGGTCATGTCTACATAGTTTTCAAACCCGTAGGGTCCGCACGCTTAATGTTTGATGATGATTTGTATTATGAGTTATGTGTTTTGGTGACCGAAGATTGGTCGGAGTCCCGGATGAGATCACGGACATGATCAGGAGTCTCGAAATGGTCGAGAGGTAAAGAATGATATATTGGACGATAGTATTCAGACACGGAATGGTTCTGGAGTGTTTCAGGTATTTTTCGGAGTACCGGGAGGTTAGCGGAACCCCCGGGGAAGTAACGGGCCAACATGGGCCATAGGGGAGAGAGAGAGGAGCCCACAAGGGGTGGCGCGCAACCCCCCATGGGCAGTCCGAATTAGACAAGGGGAGGGGGCGCGGCTCCCCTTTCCTTCCCCCTCTCCCTCTCCTTCCCCCTTTCCCTCTCCGAAAGAAGGAAGGAGGGGGGTGACTTGGACTAGGAGTCCTAGTCCGTTTCCCCCCATGGCGAGCCCCCTTAGGCCGGCCTCCTCCCCTCCTCCTTTATATACGGGGGCAGGGGGCACCCCAAAGCACATCAGTTGTTCTCTTAGCCATGTGCGGTAAACCCCTCCATAGTTTACTCCTCCGTTCATAATATCGTAGTGCTTAGACGAGGCCTTGCACGGATCACATCACTATCACCGTCACCACACCGTCGTGCTAATAAAACTCTCCCTCGACACTTTGCTGGATCAAGAGTTCGAGGGACGTCATCGAGCTGAACGTGTGCAAAACTCGGAGGTGTCGTACATTCGGTGCTTGATCGGTTGGATCGTGAAGACGTTCGACTACATCAACCGCGTTAAGCTAACACTTCTTCTTTCGGTCTACGAGGGTACATGGACACACTCTCCCCCTCTTGTTTATATGCATCTCCTAGATAGATCTTGCGTGATCGTAGGATTTTTTAAAATTGCATGCTACATTCCCCAACAGAAACTTCACCATGATTTGGGCCTAGGGGAAGTCATTGGGAAGTAATAAGTAGATGATAGGTTGCTAGAGTGACAGAAGATTAAACCCTAGTTTATGTGTTGCTTCGTAAGGGGTTGATATGGATCCACCTGTTTCACGCTATGGTTAGATTTATCTTAATTCTTCTTTCGTAGTTGCGGATGCTTGCAAGAGGGGTTAATCATAAGTGGGAGGCTTGTCCAAGTAAGGACAACACCCAAGCACCGGTGCACCCACATATCAAATTATTAATGTAACGAACGCGAATCATATGAGCATGATGAAAACTAACTTGAGAGTAATTCCCATGTGTCCTCGGGAGCGCTTTTATTTATAGGAGAGTTTGTCCAGGCTTGTCCTTTTCTACAAAAAGGATCGGGCCACCTTGCTGCACCTTAGTTACACTTGTTAGTTGTTACCCGTTACGAATTATCTTCTCACAAAACTATCTGTTACCGATAATTTTGGTGCTTGCATAGAATACCTTGATGAAAACCGCTTTTCATTTCCTTCTGCTCTTCTTTGGGTTTTTGTCGGGGAAAACAAACATGGGCATATATTTTCCCCTGACTCGTGCATGAACAATGAATACGCATGCATGAGAGCAAGATTGCAGCACCAAGGTCAGACCAAAGCACAAGAGATCAGATCTTCCAGAGACCAACATGCAGCTCAAGAGGACCAAGACTAAGCTAGAGAAGAAAGATACTGCCAAGGAAAAAGCCTCCCTTGCCATGCAGGCGAGCCTGGCGAGCATGGGGTTTACCCCAGAAGCAAGCCTCCAAGACTCCACGGCAGGGCCTGCCTAGACTCACGGAGATAGAACCAACCCACCGCACCACCTCATCATGACCAAAGTCGTCGATCAGTGCAGTGTCAAGCTCCAAGGTGACTAAGTGGCTGCTATCCACCACTTGGCAGCCATTTCCTACAGAAAACGCCTACAAGTTACACCCGTCCTGCGACGTGTCAAGCGAGAAGGTGCAAAGCTGGCAAAACAGCCCAGCAGCCCCTGCCGGGCAAGCTGCGATGTGACGTTGAGCGGCGCATTTAATGTGCTCTATTAGCCTGCAGAGTTAGGTATGATAGCACTATTTGCTATCTATTCATTGCATAATGACTGATTTGCCACTGTGGTAACCCCTTCTATCTATAAAAGCAGGCCCAAGGCAACCGTAGAAGGGGTTGGAGAATTTAGACACCCACACGCTCATATGTGCGAGTTGCGTTCACCACCATTATTTTCACATCAATCCACCAAAGCAGGAGTAGGGTTTTATTCCTCACGACGGCCCGAACTTGGGTAAAATCGCCCATGTGATCTCTGCCATGTTGTCTCACATTTTTCCGCTCTATGTGCAACGTGCCATCCCCCCGTCAAACTAGAAAGGGGCTCTTGGTCCCATAGGTGGTCGTGGTTTCCCGCGACATCTTTGGCGTGCCACATAGGGGGATCACTTGCATGAACCCGAGGGCATGAGCAGCGCATCATATCCGTTATGTCGCTGCCAAGGTTTCTCCTTTGGACCCAATGACATCTAGAAGAATGTGGAGATAGAGCAGGGGAGCGGGATCATCCCCACACTCGCTTTGTTTAACATTTCACCATACCATGGTCACGGCCGCGGTAAAGATCGGCGCCAGTGGTGCGGTGATAGGCCTGGGCGGTGCGGCCGCCGCTCGAGCGCCTATCGGAAAGGAGGGGTGAGGTGCATGGGGGGCAAGGTTCCTCTTTTCTCTCTCGCTCTTCGGCAATCAAGCTGCTCTACCCGTGTCGTCGTCAATCTCGATAAGTACTGTGCGATACTCGGTTCTACATTTACCCTGCTTAGGGAAATCCCGAGTAAAGCATCGGTACGAATCCATTGATTGATGTCCCGGCAAGTATGCTCCGGCAAGGCCGTCCGCACTCGCGTGACTCTTGTGGTAGCCACTGTCCGATTGTTTAAGGAGAGTGGAGGGGAGGAAGAGGGACTGAGAAAGCCCAACACCACATTTCACCACCTGCCAGGCACGCATGATATGAGTTATTTCCTGTCGGGAACCAGAGCATTGTTTGCCAGACCTCCACCTTTCCGGGCATCACAAGCTCGCCAAGGCATGTACGGCCGGAAGGGACGAAAAGGAACAAGAACAAAAGCTAAGTTCACTCTATCATTTCTTATTGATGCATCTTAGATTTTTGCGATTGTTTATTCCTTGGCATTAGTAAGTGTTCGTACTATGAAAACCCTCATGTGATGGAATCTTGGCTAGTTTCTTTGTCTGCACCATCATTTTGTCTCGAGCCATGCTCATGGAACGAGAGGCTACCTTGAGAGCTACCTAGGAAAAACTTGCCTGGACGCATCGATGCCAAGATGAGTGTTAAGGGCCAGACCCTTACGACAATCGCGACAATATGATACCAGCAAGCATCTAGAACATACATAGGGACTAATCGTACGGACACAAGTGTATAAGCTCAAAGGGTTAAACACGCATTTAGGGTTCAATAGAGGACATCAGTTCCACACAAGCATAAAATAGTATGGTACCTAAACACAAAGCATATGTCATGTCTTGTTAGAGGATATCATGAGAGAAACAGCGGTTCATCAGTTGGTCTGATGACTACGTGTAGCCATTGGGATGTGGAGGACCTTGGCGGCCCGATGGGAGGCTTTCTCCTTGGCAGCTGTGACACCGGCACCCGTCGGCGGCTTCCTAAAACCATCGTCGTGGTAAAGATCTGGATGGTGGTAGGCGATGTTGCTCAGGACCATGAGGAGGGCGTCGTGGGTGAGCTTCCGAGACTCGATCTCGAAGCGCTTGGCCTTCCCCTCTTCATGTACCTTCAGCTTGTCGATCAACTCATTGAAGAAGACTCCCAGCTTGGCGCTAGGGACCTCATGCCTATTGATCGAGAAAGCTGGCCCATCCATGCCCATCACTACAGTTTGGGCAGCAAGGCGCATGGCGATGTAGATAAGGCTCGTGATCCAGAGATTGACCTGTTCGGATTGACTTGCTAGCTGGTCTTCTGCATCTTTATGGAGATCCTTGGTAGTGTCCAGATCTTTGGTCAGCAACTATTGACGGGCTTCGATGGACTCTACCCAGCTTTCCAAGGTGCTGATCCTGGCCTTCAGATCCGCGATGGTGCCATTGGTAGTCTCAAGGCTCTGGACTTTGGAGGAGAGCTGCGACTGCACGTCAGTCAGGAGAACCTCTGCCTTCCGTGCTTCTTCTTTGAGGGACTCCATCTCCATGGTGCTCTCGGCAAGGTCCTCAGTCACTTTAGCCACCCGCTGGACGAGGTCAGTCTTGGCAGCATATGCGGCAGCCTGGTCTTCAACGACCTTCTTCAATTGGGTGGCAGAGTGAGTGGCAAGGGCATCCAGTGCAGCCCTGTGCTTGTCTTCCAAGTCCTTGGTATGCTGCTGTACAAGAGCCTCCAGGTTGTCGTTCTTAGCGTGAAGGGTGGCTTCGAGCTTCTCCTCCCGGAGAGAGATATCTTTCTCTCTAGCATCTAGGAGTGCTTTGTAGTCCGCCAGACGCGTTTTGCGGGCCATGACATCTTCCCTCATCATCAGGAGCGTCTCTTGCTGCCTCATGAGCACCTTGAACTACTTGCCATGACATTCAGCTTTTCATCCACCCTGCCAGCCAACTCACACCGCTGCTTGAGCGCCTGCCACTTCTAATCATGCTGGGCCAGCACCTCCTTGACGCCCATCACCATGGACTCTAGGAAAGAGAAGTCCATCGTGACGGCAACTGAATGATCCGCTTCTCCAACCCCTTGATGCAGCGATGCTAGAATGCGCCGAGGTTCCTCATCGAGCTTCGTGACTGTCATTGTTGACGGGCTGGGAGCTCCGGTCCTGGGCTGCACCAACACCACCACCAACTGACTCGAGGGGGGTGGCGAGGTCTTCATAGCGGGCCCAAAGGAGGAAAGTGGATTCCTGGTTTGGAGGGGAATCTTCTCCTCAACCACCACTCCCGTCTCTCGGGTATTCTCCGAAGAATGCACCACCACCACCAAGGAATCTTGAGCATGCTCAGTGTCGGTACAACAAACCCTGGGTCTGTTACCCAGACTATTCTCATGCACAATGTCAAGAATGAAGCACCAACCCAAGTCAGTGATTGAAGGACCAAGAGATTTGAAGAACAAACACGCAGTCCAGAGAGACCAAGATCGAGCCAGAAGAGCAAGATATCGGCGAGAGAAGGGCCTCCCTTGCCGGCCAGGCGAGCCCGGCAAGGGGCAAGGCCACTTAAAGGAACAGGCAACCGAGGCACCCCGGCAAGGTCTGCTGGGGCAGAACCACCCCACCAACCACTCAAGTGTGACCCACGTCGTCAATCAGTGCGGTGTCAAACCACAAGATGGTTAAGTGGTAGCCATTCACCACATGGCAGCCATTTCCTATAGAAGAAGCCTACAGATGACACCCGTCCTGTGATGTCAAGGGAACATGCATGGAGCTGGAAAGATAGCCCGACAAGCCTTGCCGAACGAACAGTGATGTGACACCAAGCGGCGCATTTAATGCACCCTGTCAGCCCGCAGAGTTAGGTATGATAGCAATGTTTGCTATCATATCAGTGGATAATGAGTACTTTGCCATTGTGGTGACCCCTTAATCCATAAAAGGAGGCCCATGGCACACATAGGGGAGGTTGGAAAGTTGACCAACCCAAGCCACCATACACGCGTAGTCGCCGCGGCCCCGAGGCGAACCCTGCCGGGCAAGTGTACTACACATCACCACATTCACTCCACCATCAATCCACCAAAGCAAGAGTAGGGTCTTACGCCTCACGGCGGCCCGAACCTAGGTAAATTGCTTGTGTGCTCTCCGCCGCGCTGCTGTACGTTGGTCTGCTCTTTGTGCAACGTAATACTTCTCCATCATCTATAATTTTTGATTATTTCATGCCAATATTATACAACTTTTACATACTTTTGGCAAGTTTTTATATGATTTATTGGACTAAGCTATTGATCCAGTGCCCAGTGCCAGTTCCTGTTTTCTGCACATTTTTTGTATCGTAGAGTATCCATATCAAACTAAGTCCAAATGCAATAAAATTTTACGGAGAATTATTTTGGAATATATGTGATTTTATGGAGTTGGAATCACCGCAAACGGAGGCTGACACAGCCCACAAGACATCAGGGCGCGCTAGAGGAGCGTGGCTCATGGTGGTGGGTTGTGCCCTCCTGAAATGTCGGCTGGGGCTCTACTTTGGGCACAAGGAAGCTTATATCTGGAAAAAAAATCATGTTAAAATATCAACACAATCGGATTACGGATCTCCTAGAATATAAGAAACGATTTTCGGCTAGATCTGAAGAACGTGAAACAGAAGAGAACAGAGAGGCAGATCGAATCTTGGAGGGGTTCCCGCCCCTCCGCCGCCATGGAGACTATGGACCAGAGGGGGAACCCTCCTCCCATCTAGGGGGGATTCCAAGGAAGAAGAAGTAGGAGGGGCTCTCTCTCCCGCTCGCTTCCGGTGGTGCCATTGTGCCACCGGGGAAACGACCGGGACGACGATCTACATCAACAATCTTGCTATCGTCAACACCAACTCTCTCCCCCTCATTGCAGCGGTGTAACACCCCTTCTCCCCGTTGTAATCTCTACTTAAACATGGTGCTCAACTCCATATATTATTTCCCAATGATCTATGGTTATCCAATGATGTTTGAGTAGATCCGTTTTGTCCTGTGGGTTAAACGTAATCTTCGTTGGTATGATTGCATATTTTATTTATGGTGCTGTCCTACAGTGCCCTCCATCCCATGCAAACGTGAGGGCCCCCCTCTGTAGGGTGTTGCAATATGTTCATGATTTGCTTATGGTGGGTTGCGAGAGTGACAGAAACTTAAACCCGAGTAGGTGGGTTATGGCGTATAGGAGTAAAGAGGACTTGATACTTAATGCTATGGTTGGGTTTCACAACCTTAATGATCTTTAGTAGTTGCGTATGCTTGCTAGAGTTCCAATCATAAGTGCATATGATCCAAGTATAGAAAGTATGTTAGCTCATGCCTCTCCCTCATATAAAATTGCAAGAATGATTACCCGTACTTGTTATCGATTGCCTAGGGACAAATAACTTTCTTGTTGACACAAACCCTTTTACTAAGCACCTAACTTTTATTATCTTCTAGTTTTATTCTTGCATAGTAGTTCTAGCATCACTCCTACAAAATATTTTCATACGTATTTTCGATAAAGCAAACGTCAAGTGTGTGTAGTGTTGTATCATTGGGTTCGACACTCTTATTTATTGAAAAAGGCTACAAACGATCCCCTATAATTATGGGTTATCAAGACCTTTTACTAGCGCCATTGCCGGGGAGCAATAGCGTGGGGTGAATATTCTCATGTGTGCTTGTTTGCTTTATCACTAAGTAGTTTTTATTTCGTGTTCTAAGTTGTTCTCTATCTTTAGTTATGGATATGGAACAAGAAACACCAAAAACATTTAGTGGTACTTGCTACTCATGGAGATGGGGAACCTCCTAAAACCATCGATGCTCGTTATGTGAAAAAAATTATTCACTGCTTTGATAATCTTGAGAAAACCCCATTCAACTTGATAATTGGAGTAACATTGGATCAACGTGAATAATTTAGGGATTATCGCTTGACACAAAAAGGGAAACTATTATGGGATCAAATTCATATGTTGCATTGGTATGCTTGGAATTTATGTCAGAGATATGATTATACTTGTTGCTCTAGGATGAATGCTCCAGACCTTCCCTTTTCATGCAAATTTTATGATAATGAAACCTTGGCTTCTTATGCTAATGGTATATATGATTACTATGATGTGGAACGAATAGAAGAATTTGTTGCTTTTAAGGGTCCTTATGAAATTGAATCTTTGTTTGAAAAGTTTGAATATTTTGATGATCCAGTTTATAGACCTTAAAATTTTTCTATCCTTAAATATTGCTATGATAATTATAAATATAATTCCGATATTGATGAAGTTATTGAGAAAGTCTCCGCTGTCCAAGAAGAGACTAATACTTTGCAGGAGTCTATGGAAGAAGGAACTGATGAAACTGTGGGCTCATTGGACGAAAAAGATGATGAGGAGCCAAGAACAAAAGGAGGAAGAATGGATTAGCTACCCGTGCCCACATTCTAATGAGAGTAACTCTTCAACTCATACATTATTTAATGCCCCTTCGTTCTTACCGAAGGATGAATGCTATGATAATTGTTATGATCCCGTTGATTCATTTGAAATATCCCTTTTTGATGAACTTGATGCTTGTTATGCTTGTGGCTAAGATGCCAATATGAATTATGCTTATGGAGATGAACTTGCTATAGTTCCTTATGTTAAGAATGACATTGTTGCTATTGCACCCACAGATGATAGTCCTATTATCTTTTTGAATTCTCCAAACTACACTACATTGGAGAAGTTTGCTCTTGTTAAGGATTATGTTGATGGGTTGCATTTTGCTACTACACATGATGACTTTTATGAATATAATATGCATGTGTTTGCTGCTCCTACTTGCAATAATTATGAGAGAGGAACTATGTCTCCGCCTCTCTATGTTTCCAACACGGTATAATTGCAAGAAATTGCTTATACTATGTATTGGCCTTTACTTGATGTGCATGAACTGTTCTTGTATGACATGCCAATGCATAGGAAGAGAGTTAGACTTCATAATTGCTTGATATATGTTGCTTTGTGCTCACTACTAAAAGCCAAATCATTGTTAATTAAAATTGGCTTTGATATACCTTGGGATCCGGGTGGATTCATTACTTGAGAACTTTATGCCTAGCTTAATGGCTTTAAAGAAAGCGCTACCAGGGAGACAATCTGGAAGTTTTAGAGAGTCATTTATTTCCGTTGAGTGCTTTTATAAAGTATAAAAACGAAAAAATATAGAGGGGAACTTAAAAACCTTTTCACAAAAGAGAAACGATTGGAAGTTATGCATCGGAGAAGTGAGGGTCGACCTTGAACACTTGTGTTCATGCTAATGGAAACAATGTAGAACTTTTATGAATATTCTCACAAAAATAATTATCCCCTTGTACAAATCCATTGTATTATAAAAATAATGTGCCAAGATTTGCCTTTAGGAAGTTTGGATTGCTTGTTGGTATGTGCGGTGTAGAAACAGAAACTTTGGCTGTAGTGCGCGATTTTACATTTTTTACGGGAATGGCAAAAGTTTCTGAAACTTTTTGCACAGTCTTGCTATATAAAATTTTTATTTCTATAATTTTTCATAATTTTAGAGTACCAGAGATATGGTGAATGTTCAGATTATTACAGACTATCCTGTTTAAGACAGATTCTGTTTTTGATGCATTGTTTTGCTCGTTTTGATGAAACTATTGATTTTTATCGGTAATATAAGCTATGGAAAAGTTATACTACAGTAGCTAAAATGAAAAAACAAAATATGAATTGGTTTACAACAGTTCTTAGAGTAGTGATTTGCTTTATTATACTACCGGATCTTACCGAGTTTTCTGTTGAGTTTTGTGTCGATGAAGTGATCAAAGATCGAGAAGGTCTCGATATGAGGAGAAGGAGGAGAGGCAAGATCTCAAGCTGGGGGATGCCCAAGGCACCCCAAGTAAATATTCAAGGAGACTCAAGCGTCTATGCTTGGGGATGCCCCGGAAGGAATCCAATCTTTCTTCAACAAGTATCGGTATGTTTTCGGTTTCGTTCCGTTCGCGTGACATGTGCAAATGTTGGAGCGTCTTTTGCTTTTAGTTTTCATTTTTATTTTATGCACCATGCTGGTATGAGATAGTCCATGGCTTATTTATAGAATTCTCATTGCACTTCACATATATCCTTTGAATATGGCTTTATAGAATGCTTCATGTGCTTCACTTGTATCATTTGAAGTTTGGATTGCATGTTTCTCTTCAAATAGAAAACCGTTGTTTGAAGAATGCTCTTTTTCTTCACTTATATTTGTTAGAGCATAGTCTTTTGTAGAAAGAATTAAAGTCTCATGCTTCACTTAGATCTATTTAGAGAGTCAACGGGAATTGTTCAATTGCATGGTTAGTCATAAAATCCCCATAAAACTTAAGGATCACTGAATATGATATGTTTGATTCCTTGCAATAGGTTTGCGATATAGAGATGGAATATGTGGGAGGTACTAGCACTATAAAAAAAAGGACCCATCTGTGACATTTTGGGCCGAACGAAAAAAAATTCTGTCATACATATGACACTTCTATGACGATAATTGTGACAAAACCCGGTATCATCATAGATGTGGTGGGCTCCTACTTCTATGACAAAAAATCCTGACAAAAAATGGGATTTTCGTCCTGGGTGGGCCGGAGACGCAGCTGCATGACATTATTTGGGCCGTCCATGATGGAAAAAACCGTGGTAGAAGCGAGGGGGAGGAAAATTTCGGGGAGTTCCCGGTAACGGTGGGAGGTCGGGGGCCGAGCGATGTGCGTTTCTCTCGTACACGTACGCGTGTGTGCGCGAGGCATTGGCTCTAACTGAACCCGAGCGAGGTGTTGGGATGTAACTGAACCCGAGCGATTGCACTGCAGGCTACATGTTACTGAACCCGAGCGATCAATCGATGGCTGTTAACTGAACCCGATCGAGCAATTCCTTCGCTACTGCTGCTAACTGAAGCCGATCGATGGGATGAACAGTGAGCGTTGCGGGTGGTTTGGATGAACAGTGAGCGGTGGCGTTACCTCTGGATGAACAGGACCCCGTGGTGTGGTGGAGGGCTGGATGAACAGTAGCGGTGGAGGGGTGCCCGTGGAGGGGTGGATGAACAGGACCCCGTGGTGTGGAGGGCTGGATGAACATTAGACGGTGGAGGGGTGGTTGAACAGGACCCCGTGGTGTGGAGGGTTGGATGAACAGTAGACGGTGGAGGGGTGCCCGTGGAGGGGTGGTTGAACAGGACCCCGTGGTGTGGAGGGCTGGATGAACAGTAGACAGTGGAGGGGTGGTTGAACAGTAGCCGGTGGAGTAGCGCGCAGTGGAGGCTGGATGAACAGGAGCCCGTGGAGGCTGGAGGAGGTCGACGGTGGAGATGAACATTATCCCGTGGAGTCCCGTTTTGCGGTACGCCACACCCCTCCCGATGAGCAGGACCCCCGTTTCGACCGTAGCGCTCCAACACAAGTCTGTTTCGTCCGTTTTGCGGTACGCCACACCCGTCCCGATCAATAGGACCCCCGTTTCGACCGTAGGAGGTCCGTTTCCTTCGTTTTACGGTACGCCAGACCCCTCCCGATGAACAGGATCCCGTTTCGAACGTGGCCGGTCGAACACAAGGCCATTTCCTCTGTTCTGCGGTACGCCAGGCCTCGTTTCCATCGCTTGTTCCGTCCAAGCCCTCCCGATGAACACGACGCATTCCGTTGCCTCCCCATGAACACGACGCATTCCGTTGCCTCCCCATGAACACGACGACGATGATGTTTCTCCGTTCCGACCCAGCAATGTACACGAGCCCTGGCCATACGTATGCGCGAGTAGGCGCTCGAGACCCTGCCCGAATGTACACATATGTGGCCGTATTTTCTTTCTTGCACCCTGGCCGCTATACGTATGTGTACATGCTACGTTCACGCCTCTACTATGACACGTGCGCGCCTCTACTATGACACGTGCGTGCCTCTACATCGACCAGTATGTATGTACACGTTCGCGACCAGAATGACAACGCTACGTACGCTTCGACCAGGTGGGTCCCGACTGTCAGGCACTTCCTTGCCTGCGAAGATGTAGCTGGTGGGTCCCAGCAGTCAGGGGGGCAAAATATGGTGGCCCGTCCGGTGGGTCCCGTTGTTAGGTGGAGGAATAATTATTTTGCACGTAATAAGGAGGCACTTCCTTGCTGCGGTCGTGGACCCAGCTGTCAGCCTCTCCACATACAGTCCACGTCCGATGGAAGCCGTTCCTTGACCACATTGACCATGCCGCGCCGAGAGCACCAGGGCGGCGGACGATGGGGAGGCCTAGGAAGGGGACGACGCGGAGCCGGGGAAGATGCGACAGTGCATGCCCACGCATAGAGGAGTACGAGGGTTCACTGGTTCGCTGCGGTGTGAGGCTGCCGTCGCCGCAGAATAACAGGGGACGTGGGTGAGTAGAGGGATGGCCTGGCCAGCGGTGGCAGTTGTAGGGGGCGGTGAGGCCTCCGCCGCGTCGCAGCCGGCCACGGGAGGCAGGAGCACGAGGCACGACCGGCGCTGGTTTGGGCGGCTGGAGCAAGAAGACCAGAGGTTGAAGAAGCACTACGGCCGTTGGATGGACATCGTGCATATTGACTAAGTTGACAAAGCCCTCCGTCCCCGTCAACTTAGTAGGCCCACAAGTCAGCCTGCCACTATACTGGGTCCCAGCTAATAGGGGGAGTATTCATTTTTTTGTGCGTAATAAGGAGGCACTTCCTTGCATGCGAAGATATAGCTGGTGGGTCCGAGCTGTCAGCGGAGGTAACATTTTTTTCGTGAAATACAAAGGCCCTTTCGGTGGGTCCCCGATGTCAGGTGGAGGAATCATTATTTTGCGTGTAATAAGGAGGCATTTCCTTGCGTGCGGCCGTGGACCTAGCTGTCGGCCTCCACGTAAAGTCCACTTCAGATGCATGTCGGTCGTTGACCACGTTGACCAGGCCGAGCTGAGAGCACCAGGGCGGTGGACGACGACGAGGCCTAGGAAGGGGACGACACGGAGGTAGGGAAGACTCGGCAGTTGTTTCCCACGCGGAGGGGAGTACGACTGTATGAGGGTTTACTGGTTCGGCTGCCGTCGCCGGAGAATAACAGCAGGTGTGGGTTAGCAGATGGATGGCTAGGCCAGCGATGGGAGTATGGTCGGGCGGTGAGGCCTGCGCGGCAGCATAGCCGGCCGCGAGGAGGAGGGAGCAGGCAGTCCCGCCGGCACTTGTTTGAGCGGCTGGAGCAGGAAGAGCAGAGATTGAAGAAGCACGACAGCTGTTGGATGGACATCCAACAGTGAGTGCTTGTGCGTCAACCTTTTTTTTAGGAAAGCCTCAAATCTGTGGAAAACAACATACAACCCATCTGCCATTATTTCTAATAATTTACAGCCCATTTGCTAATTCTTAAGGTTTTTTTTGGAGACCGTATTCTTTTTGTTAGCATTACAGCCCGTATTGTGGCAACTGTTAAAAATTATACGAAATTTTGCATATTTCGGTGCGGTCCGAACTGTTTTTAATCCCGAAATTTCGACTCACATTCAAACTAATTTTAAAAATAAATGTATATCAATATAAAATCCAACAAATCCTCCACGCATAAAAATTAATGTAATTTAAAATCTTGAAATGAAAAAAAAGACATTTCAAACTAATTACCAGTTTGATGTGTTTTAAAAATGTACAACCCATTTCTCATTACTGATGGGCCATTTTCTCGACCAACCGAATGAAAGCTCTTCCCGTCTTGAAAGATTTGCAGCCCAACAGGCCTGACAAAGCGACTTACTTGGCAAATCACAAAAAAAACTGGGCTGTGGCCATAGACCCAGCTGTCAGCCTCTCCATGTATAGTACTCTTCCGATGGATGTTGTTCCTTGACCACATTGACCACGCCGCGTGGAGAGCACCGCGGCGGTGGACGATGGGGAGGCCTAGGAAGGGGACGACGCGGCAGTGGAAGCCTGCGCGAAGAGGACTACGAGGGCTCTCGGCCCACCTGTCATTAACCTAGGGGAGTTAAACCCTAGGTCAAACAAGGTCAACTCACCGGCGGTTTGACGCCGGCGACGACAGACGTGGCGGAGGGCTTCGGAAAACGCCCACAGGAGACCATTTGCACGGCGAAGAGGCTCTACATGACGAGGAGACTCATCCGCGTCTAGTGGTGGTGGTGTTTCGGCTTGGGGTGGTCGGAAAAGACGTCGGTGACGTCGTTGGCGGCTGCCGGAGCTCGTATGAGTTCGGGGTCATCGCTAGGAGACACGGCAGGAGATGCGGAGCGGTGCTGCGGCTCCTGGGGACGTGGTGAGTGCGGTGACGTGCTCGGTTTCGAGCTTACGCGTCTGTGGCCACGACGGCGACATGGCCGGCGGAGCCGAGCTCTCGGCCATGATGGCCAACGGGATTAGGGGGCAGCTCGAGCGACGTGGCTAGGGGGAGAAGAAAGAGGAGCTCACGGCGAGTGCAGCGGTGGCCTCGAAGAGCTCGGGGAGGTAGCGAGTCGAGCGCAGGGTCGCCGGCGATCTCGGAGCCCGAAGGTTGAAGAAGAGGTTGAGGAAGGCGTTGCAGGGCTTCCAGCATTGCATAGCTCAGCGAGGAGGTCGAGGGAGATGCGGCGGAGCTCGTGGACACGGTGGGGCGGCGCAGAGACGACGGCGGCTATGGCTACAGCGGCGGGATGGCGGCGGCTGCGTCGGCAATGGTGTCGGGGGAGCGAGGGAGAGAGCAGGGGGAGTGTGAGGTGTCCAGGGGGTTGGGGGCGCGACGTGGAGGTCGTACAACCTGTCCAGCGGCGAAGCGGCAAGCAGGAGGTGGCGCTCGGCGGTGCGCGCGCGTCGGGCACGTGCCCGTCGTCCTTCTGTCCCAAGGAAGGGGACAACTGGCACGGCCAGATGGATTGGGCCGTGATGGGCCGGCCATTTGGGCTACAAAGGCGCCAGGTAAGAAGGCCCAGGTGAGTTTCTCTCTCTCTCTCTATCTCACTGTTTTTCTGTTTTTATTTATTTTCTATTATTTTTGTAACTTTAGGGCTTTATTAAAAATGCCAGGGCACTTCCAAAAATAATAAAATTAATCATGGCTACTGTTTAGAATATATCCAACAGTAAACATTTTGGTTTATGATTATTTGAGCATTCAAAATATTTTATAGCATTTAAATGCCCAAATGCAAATACTATATGAGTTAATCCAATGACCTTAAGTTGTCCTAGAAAAATGTTCACCATTTTTGTCAAAGGTTTTAACCCAAAACAAAAAGGGTGGACTTTTTAGAACGGCATTTCAGGTTCATTGAAAAAGTTTTTAGTAAACCCTAGTTGTTCCGGTGCTGGGGGTTCTATCATCCCCATTTCATTTTTCTGGGAAATTTAAACATGATGCAATCACTCTAATGCATGAACTAACTAGGGTGTGACAACTCACCCCCACTCAAAAGAATCTCGTCCCGAGATTTAGGATCTGTTGGGAAGAAGGTGGGGTACTCGAGTCGAAGACGATCCTCCCTTTCCCAAGTGGCTTCCTTTTCGGAATGGTGTGACCATTTAACCTTGAGAAACTTGATGTTATGGCGTCGAGTGGTACGCTCAGCTTGATCAAGGATACGAACAGGATATTCCTGATATGATAGATTATCTTGTAGATCAAGCGTTTCGTGGTCCACTCCACGGATAGGATCCGCGAAGCAACGCCTGAGTTGAGAAACTTGGAAGACATCATGAACTCTGGAAAGATGCGGAGGTAGTTCCAATTGGTAGGCAACTTCTCCTCGTTTGGCAAGAATGTGAAAGGGTCCAATGTAACGAGGAGCCAATTTGCGTTTGATACTGAATCGATGGGTTCCCTTTAACGAAGTAACCCAAAGGTAAGCCTTCTCACCGACTTCGCAAGTCATGAGCTTATGTTTACGATCATATTGGCTCTTTTGACGAGATTGGGCTATTTTCAATTTCTCACGAATAACGCGAACCTGCTCTTCTGCTTCCTGAATCATATCCGGGCCAAAGAGTTGTCTTTCCCCAGTTTCTGACCAGTTAAGAGGCATTCGACATTTTCGTCCATAGAGAACTTCGAAAGGAGCTTTGCCCAAGCTGGCTTGATAACTATTGTTATAAGCAAACTCCGCGAATGGAAGGCATTTCTCCCAATCCATTCCGAATGAGATGACAGAAGCTCGGAGCATATCTTCCAGAATTTGATTTACTCGCTCTACTTAACCACTGGATTGAGGGTGGAAGGCGGTGCTAAAAGAGAGACGAGTTCCCATAGCATTTTGGAAACTTTCCCAAAATCGAGAGGTGAAGAGACTCCCATGGTCTGTGTTAATTTCTAATGGGACACCATGAAGAGACACTATTCGGGAGATGTAGAAATCGGCTAGCTGGCTAGCGGTTATACTCTCACGAACAGGTAGAAAGTGGGCCACCTTGGAAAGACGATCGGTTATGACGAAGATGGCATTATTCCCTCTCTTGGTTCTGGGAAACCCAGTAATGAAATCCATATTGATTTTATCCCATTTCCACTCAGGAATAGCCAAAGGTTGAAGGGTGCCAGCAGGCCGTTGATGCTCTGCTTTAACACGACGATAGACATCGCAACTAGCAATGTATTGAGCAATTTCTCTCTTCATCCTAGTCCACCAAAACCTCTGGCGTAGGTCTTGATACATTTTAGTACTATCGAGATGAATGGTGAGAGGGGATTCATGAGCTTCCTTAAGAATGAACTGGCGTAGATGTTGTTTCTTGGGAACCACCAAGAGGTTCTCAAAGAAAACAACACCTCGCTCATCCACGGAAAAACATTTAGCAACTCCGCTAGCGATGTTTTCCTTAATCTAGGATATGCCCTTATCACGCTTCTAGGCAGCTATGATTTGATCCGTAAGGTTAGGCTTCGCCACCATGGTGGATAGGAATCCTCGAGGAACAATATGAAGATTAAGCTTACGAAATTCCTCATGGAGAAGTGGTTGACTTTGTTGTAACATCAGGTTGTTACAATAGGATTTACGACTTAGTGCATCAGCCATGACATTGGCTTTGCCCGGGGTGTAAGTTATTCCTAAGTCGTAATCCGAGATCAACTCGACCCAACGTCTTTGCCTGAGATTCAAATCCGGTTGGGTGAAGATATATTTCAAACTTTGGTGACTGGTGAAGATCTCGCAACGATTACCGAGAAGGTAATGTCGCCAAGTTTTAAGTGCATGGACTACAGCTGCAAGCTTTAGATCATTTGTGGGATAATTTTCCTCATGTGGGTGTAATTGCCATGAAGCATAGGCAATTACCTGACGATCTTGCATGAGTATGCAACCTAGTCCTTGTCGCGGGGCGTCGCAATAGATAATAAAGTCCTTGGAGAAATCTGGTGGTACCAGTACGGGAGCAGATGTCAGGCGTCTTTTCAGTTCCTGAAAGCTGAACTCGCACTGTGGGGTCCACTCGAACTTTTTATCTTTCTTGAGGAGTTCAGTTAGAGGTTTAGCAGCCTTGGAGAAATTCTCGACGAAGCGACGGCAATAACTCGCTAAGCCAAGGAAGCTCCGAACTTGCTTGACCGTCTCAGGGGGAGTCCAATCAAGGACGGCTTGAAATCGCTCGGGATTGATAGCAATACCCTTACCAGAGATTACATGGCCTAGATAGGTCACTTCTGGCAACCAAAATTCACACTTGGAGAAGTTGGCATAAAGACGATGCTCTCAAAGTTTCGTCAATACCAACCTTAGATGTTCGGCATGTTCCTCTTCATTCTTGGAGTAGATGAGTATGTCATCGAGGTATACTACGACGAATTTATCCAAATACTCCATGAAGACTGAGTTCATTGACCGAGAGAAGGTGGCTGGGGCATTGGTTAAACCGAAGGACATGATGGTGTACTCGTATTGGCCATAGCGGGTAACAAAGGCCATTTTGGGAATGTCCCCATTTCTGATTTTGATTTGATGGTAGCCCAACCTCAAATCCATCTTGGAAAAGACTGAGGATCTAGCGAGCTGGTCATACAGATCGTTGATCCTGGGAAGTAGATACTTGTTCTTGATAGTGACCAACTTGATAGGTCGGTAATCTACGACCATCCGATCCGTTCCATCCTTCTTCTTGACGAAGAGGACGGGGCAAGCCCAAGGGGAGGAACTAGGACGGATGAAACCCTTTTTCAAGGACTCATCGAGTTGGTTCTTAAGCTCGGCTAGTTCTAAGGGTGCCATCTTATAGGGTCTTCTAGAAATTGGAACGGTTCCTGGAACAAGGTCTATCACAAACTCGACATCCCTGTCAGGTGGAACACCTGGCAGTTCTTCTGGAAAGGCATCCGGAAAGTCTCGGACTACCGGAATATCTTCAAGGTCTAAAAGGGGTTGGCATTTAGGGAGTAAAGCTGGCGCTTGGCCACTCGAGTTAAGACATTGACTGTCTTACTCGATGGGTGAGTAAGTTGAACGGTTCTAGTGGAAAAATCAATCTTAGCATAATGAGCTGACATCCAGTCCATACCCAAGATGATGTTTATGTCCGAGGACTTGAGAGCTATTAAGGATGCAAGGAAGATGAGTCTATCGACAAGAATTTCATTCCCATGGCTTACTCTAGAGGTTTGCCATCTAGAGCCAGGGGTTTGAATTTCCATGGTAGTGGGCATGTCACATAATGTCATGTTATGCAATCGAGCATAGCTCTCAGATATGAATGAATTGGATGCTCCAGTATCGAAAAGAACAGATGCCGGATGGCAATTAACAAGGAGCGTACCAAGGACGATGTTAGGATCCTCATGAGCCTCCTCAGCTGAGACATAGTTGACATGGCCACGTGAAGTGGTGGCTGGCTTGGCGTAGAAGGTCTTTCCCGCTGGCTTACCATGGCCAACGGACTTTCCAGACTGATTGGGGTTGTTGTTCTGAGGACACTCCCGATTGTAGTGACCCGGCTCTCCACACTTGAAACATGTCACAACATTGGGGCGTGGAGTAGCATTAGCAGCGGGGCCACCATAGGCTTAGACGGTGCAAACTGCTGGTTGGGGCGAGGCGCCTCAAAGGATGGCCTCAGAATGAACCTGGGTGGCAGTGCCGTGCTTGGAATCCACACCCGGCACTTCTGAGATCCAGAGCCGGATGAAGAACCAAAATCACGAGAGTGCTTGTGTGAAGCGTCATAGTCAGACTGGCCTGTCTCAGCACTGATGGCTTTATTGACCAGCTTCTGGAAGGAGGTGCACTCGTGCAGACGAAGATCGCGGTGAAGCTCGGGGCTAAGTCCCTTGCGGAACCTTGCCTGCTTCTTAGCATCGGTGGATACCTCTTCGGGAGCATATCGTGCCAGATTCCCAAACTCACGACTATATGCATCCACAGTCAGTCTTCCTTGGGTGAAATTGCAGAACTCTTCCCTCTTACGATCTATGAGACCTTCCGGGATGTGATGCTCCCGGAAAGCCTCACTGAATTCAGCCCAAGTAGTGATGTGGCCGACCGGGCGCATAGCCTCAAAGTTTTCCCACCAAAGCTAGCAGGGCCTTCGAGGTGATAGGCAGCATAGGTAACCTTATCAGCTTCGGCTATGTTGGCAGAACGTAGCTTGTGGTTGATGCTGCGGAGCCAGTCATCCGCATCGAGGGGCTCGACGGAATGATTAAACTTTGGTGGGTACAACTTGATGAAGTCATTGATTGACACCAAGTCGTTTCGCTGATGGCATGCAGTGTTTTGCTCAATCCGCTCCAGCAAGCGGTTAGTCTCACGCTTGTTTCTTTCCGCCTCCAGCATAACTTCGGCCAGAGAAGGCGGGTGAGGCAGATTTTCACCCCTAGCTGCACTGGCTCCCCCCTGCTTCGGGGCAGCAGGGTTGCTGCGGGTGTTGACCATCCTAGGAAAAACAAGACAACGATTTAGACAATGATGGCACAAACTTAGCAAGGAAGTGCAGAATGTAATGGATAACATGGAATGCTAAGATGTTCATTGCACGACATGGTAATATAGAAACTGCTATATATATACCATTGGTCATACACACCGTACATAGTTTAGTACAAGCCCATGCTAGAGTACAACTACGGTGAAAGACATTACATCTCATCGGAGGCATTCCAAGCTCCTATACATTATTTTTCTACACCTCCGAAGCGTGATACACACCAAGTCGTATCCCACGGTCAAGCAGGACTGTGGAGAATACAACTATTACAATACTAGTGAAACTACTACTAGCTCAGACGGCTCCGTAGTAATCCTCATAAAAGTCACCACAAAAGCCTAGAAGTGGAACATGATCATCTGGGAACAGACGGTCCTGCGGAGCCTGCGGACCATAGGGACTCGGATGTGGCCTTGGTCCCACAGGCGGTGGCAGACGGGGACCACGAGGAGGGGTGATGCCTCCTACATTGCGCCACTCCATACAATCTGGCAATCCAGACCGTACAGGGTACAAGTCCCTCATGTCCATGTATCCTGCCTGCACCGCAGGTGCAAACCGAGTCAAAGTTGCCCAATGATCAGAACGAGTGTGGAAAAGCTCCATACGCAAGGCCCGATTTTCACGGTCCTTATCCTCGAGCATCTCGGCAGTGGTGCGGAGTAGTGACTCCTCATGTGTAGAGTCATAGTACAAAGCCTGATAGTACCCCTGTGCTCCAGGAAGTGAGGCTGGCATGTAACGGAAATCAGTGTTCTAAAGCAAGGCAGTCCTGGCTCGAATGATAGTCATCATTGACTAAGCTGCATCCTGCATAGACATCTCAATAGTGACCCCAAGTCCATAGGAACAGTGAAGGGGCTTAGTGGCTCCAGGATAAGAGGGATATATCCTGACGGTACAAAGGTACTGGCTCTAGTTGAAGTCTCTGAACTGATCCTTGATGGTATATTCCGGATACCGCCGATAGCCTGACTCGACCATCACTCGAACCAACATGGCCGTGTGGACGGGCACATCGAGGCACCGGGTCAGACGAACCACTTGGTTCTGGGAACGGGTGGCCATCTGAAAGCACAGAATAATGCAAAGACATTAGAATTTTCTAGGGGAAATCAGACAGCATAACGGCTGTAAATGCTCAGAAAAAGATTTGAGACATCCACAACAGTTTGCAATACCACTCAATAACATCATATCAAGGTTCTGATTCAACTAACAACATACTAAAAGTAGTAGAAACTGTACTGAGGCTTGTAACAACAATCCTATAAGCTACTAAGGATTAGTAACACGTGAACTTGATAGAGAGAAGAGAGCCTAGTACTTAACCCACGTAGAATGAGAAGAGAATGACTCAGATCAGAGGGCATAAGGTAAAGGAGTAAAAGAGCCTTACGTTCCCTCCCACAATCAATTCCCCTACATATAACTAAAGCATTTCTAGACTCAACATTGACCAGTTTGGCTCAACGAACCTAAAGGCAGTCCGGCTCTGATGCCAACGCTGTCAGGACCCCGATTCCATGTCACATCGATCTAGCCGGTAACACCTCATATCACATTGCGGCCTCACGCACGGTATCCCCACGGGTGTCGCCTTACCATGGCCCGGGACCGTTTGCGCCTTTTGGCTCACATATATGATAGTGTCGCTAGCATCCATATGATAGAGAACCCGGGCCAACATGGCTAGTCGTGAACCCAAAGCGGCACAGACCTATGGGGACAGGCATACATGAATCACATCGAACATGTCGGTCATCAGCGTGTGAATCCGGGCTGTAGCACTGGGCTAACAGGACTCCGGGTAACCCGGGCTGTAGCAGGCTAGGCAAGACTCTGAAAGTCACCGCGTGACATTTCCCCGAAGGGACAGACATAGGAACAAAGTGAAACACATGCCGGCCAGTCAAGTGTCCTGAGTAGTAGTGCTGGGCTAGCAGGACTCCGGTAAACCGGGCTGTAGCGGACTACTATGGCTCAAGGAGCACTAGACTACATTTCCCCATAAGAGAGGCTCCCAAGGATAAACAACAAGATTGTCGGATCCCACACATACCAAGCATTTCAATCATACACACAATATGCTCGATATGTGCAAATACAACATGGCATCACAACAAAACTCTACAACTCAAGTACTTTATTTAAAGGCTCCAAAGAGCCATACATAACATGTTCATACAGGTAGGGGTCACATGACCCGACACTCAAGTCATACAAGCATACAAGCACATGCGGAAGCAAATAGTCTGAATATAGACACTAGAAAGAAAGAAGGCTTGTCGAAGCCTGTCTATCTACATAGGGCCCTCCATGGCCAGGATCACCACCTGGGTGGCAAGTTACTCATCGACGTCGAGGTCTACATAAAACCCATCGAAGGGGGCGGTGTTGTGGTCTGAAAACAGTAATTAACGCAACATGAGTACAAAGGTACTTAGCAAGTCTTACAACAGAAGCTACTATACATGCTCATTCTCAAGAAGGTGGTCGAGTTATTGCAGCAAGCCAGTTTTGACTCTTGGCTAAGCTATCCTACGAGACACCACTAGTAAAATAGTTTTCGCACACGAGTCCACTAATCACCAACTCAATACTCCACCAAGGATCCTCCCTCGTCATCCTACGAGAGGGCCACCCTCGGTACTCACACTTATCTTGAGTCTTTTAGTAGTAACCATTAACTTGTCTATGAACTGTATAGGCAACCAAGTAGTCCTTTACCACGGACGCGGCTATTTGAATAGTTTTATACCCTGCAGGGGTGTACTTCGTCACACATGTTTCCACCACTTAGCATCTGCACATGACATGTGCTAGGCAGACTTCAAGCGAAAGCCGACGTGGGTGTAGACCACGACCTGACTAACCGCACAAGTCTCTAGTCCAGGTTTATCGCCTATTCGGGTTCCATCCGCAAGGAAATCCGGCCGGGGTGTCCTCAAGGGCCCCAAACGATGTGTACAGGGTCCCGAGATGCCAAACGGGCGCCCAGCATACCCGGCCACAGTGTATCTACCGCATCATAGCCCACCCCTAGGGTTAGCGCTACGCACGGCTGCCAACACATAACCTACAAACACCAGAAACTAGTTGCAACTCCTGGACAGAGGACGAGAGGGGTCAGTAAGTCGAGCGGGGTCATATTTTAGGGCCCAATGTGTGGTAGTAGCTGAATCTTAAGTCACGCATACAGATCTCAGTTCTTATGTACGACCTCAATGAAACAACCCACCATGTACTCCTACATGGCCTCTCATCGATACCTTTACCAAAACATGTTCAACACATCCCTCACATTACCGACATAATCATTTCACTCTAGCCCATCACCCAGATGAACCAGACCTGACTCAACTCTAAGCATAGCAGGCATAGCAAGGTAGGAAACACATACATGGCTCAATCAACTCCTACACATGCTAGTGGGTTTCATCTAGTTATTGTGGCAATGACAGGTCATGCAGAAGATAAGGGTTCAACTACCGCAGCACACAACAGTTTGCAACGTTGTTGTCTTAATGCAGTAAGTGAGAGCAGAAGCGAGAACATGGGATTGTGTCGATATGATCAATGGGGCTGCTTGCCTGATGGATTGGTAGTAGGGTACTGCCCTTCAGCTGGATACTCGGAGATATCCTCGGAGGCAGAACCTACCACGAAAGACACCATAGTATATAATCAACACATGGCAATATGCAACAATATGATGCATGCTATGACATGTCAAAATGAGGTGTCCCGCCTAATGCAATGTGAAACGAGTTGAAATGGGTCCATTTGCATCAAAGATTCAACTGGAAGCTTAAGTTCTTATGCATTATAAGTGTATTAGCTTGTTTCACCTAAACAACAATGTTAAAGTGTTTTGTCATGCATGAAACCATTACAGATGGAAAGATTGAATTTTGCTGATCATTTTTCATATATAATTTGTTTGATTTGGATCTATGGTTGATTTTCTATGATTTTTAGAAGTTTTGGCTATTTTCTGGAATTTCCTATATAAGAAAAAATCCAGAAAATAAATAACTGTGTCACTGTGACGTCAGCGGGTCGAAGGCGCCAGCCCAGGTCAAACCTGACAGCTGGGACCCACACGTCAGTGAAACAACTAATTAACAGGGTTAAGTTAATACTAACTAAACTGTCAGTGGGGCCTGGACCCGCATGTCAGTGACCTATTGGGTTAACTAAAAGTTGATTAGTGCTAAGCTAAAATTAGCAGGGCTCTGGGCCCACCTGTCATTGACCGAGGGGAGTTAAACCCCAGGTCAAAGGAGGTCAACTGGCCGGCGGTTTGACGCCGGCGACGACAGATGCGGCGGAGGGCTTCGGAAAATGCCCACAGGCGACCATTTGCGCGGCGAAGAGTCTCTACATGATGAGGAGACTCGTCCGCGTCTAGTGGTGGTCGTGTTTGGGCTTGGGGTGGTCGGAAAAGACGCCGGCGACGACGTTGGTGGCTCCTGGAGCTCGGATGAGTTCGGGGTCGTCGCTAGGAGGCACGGCAGGAGATGCAGAGCGGTGCTGCGGCTCCTGGGGACATGGTGAGTGCGGTGACGTGCTCGGTTTCGAGCTTACGCGTCTATGGCCACGACGGCGACATGGCCGGCGGAGCCGAGCTCTCGGCCATGATGGCCAACGGGGTTAGGGGGCAGCTCGAGCGACGTGGCTAGGGGGAGAAGAAAGAGGAGCTCAAGGCGAGTGCAGCGGTGGCCTCGAAGAGCTCGGGGAGGCAGCGAGTTGAGCGCAGGGTCGCCGGTGATCTCGGAGCCCGAAGGTTGAAGAAGAGGTCGAGGAAGGCGTTGTAGGGCTTCCGGCGTTGCATAGCTCAGTGAGGAGGTCGAGGGAGATGCGGCGGATCTCGTGGACACGGTGGGGCGGCGCAGAGACGACGGTGGCTACGGCTACGGCGGCGGGACGGCGGCGGCTGCGTCGGCCATGGTGTCGGGGGAGCGAGGGAGAGAGCAGGGGGGAAGTGTGAGGTGTCCAGGGGGTCGGGGGTGCGATGTGGAGGTCGTACAGCCCGTCCAGCGGCGAAGCGGCAAGCAAGAGGTGGCGCTCGGCGGTGCGCGCACATCGGGCACGCGCCCATCGTCCTTCTGTCCAGGAAGGGGATGACTGGCACGGCCAGATGGACTCGGCTGTGCTGGGCCGGCCATTTGGGCTACAGAAGCGCCAGGTAAGAAGGCCCAGGTGAGTTTCTCTCTCTCTCTCTCTATTTTTCTGTTTTCATTTATTTTCTACTATTTCTGTAACTTTAGGGCTTTATTAAAAATGCCAGGTCATTTCCAAAAATCATAAAATTAATCATGGCTACTGTTTAGAATATATCCAACAGTAAACATTTTGGTTTATGATCATTTGAGCATTCAAAATATTTTATAGCATTTAAATGCCTAAATGCAAATACTATATGAGTTAATCCAATGACCTTAAGATGTCCTAGAAAAATGTTCACCATTTTTGTCAAAGGTTTTAACCCAAAACAAAAAGGGTGGACTTTTTAGAAGGGCATTTCAGGTTCATTGAAAAAGTTTTTAGTAAACCCTAGTTGTTCCAGGGGGGGTGTTGGGGGTTCTATCATCCCCATTTCATTTTTCTAGGAAATTTAAACATGATGCAATCACTCTAATGCATGAACTAGCTAGGGTGTGACAATCTCTATATTCAATAGAAAAGTTCCTATGATGTGAACCAAATGACATCTCTTTTCCAATCCCTACTCATAGGAATTGAGATGCTCCATGCCATCTCTTTCCCTGCAACTTCCATGTATACATCTTCTATTCCTAAATAGATAGTACAACCCACTAGTAGCTTTTTTCCAAAACATGCAACAATGGCACAAGAACTATATAGTGTGCCAATAACTTTGAAAGATGGTCGCTGCATGAAGCTAACCCAACAGTGCAGAGATAGGCAAATCCGAGCACTACTAGCCGTTGGATATCATCAACATTCCACCATATCTGGCACATGTACAATTTAGAAGACTCCATGGTTGAACTTAAGCATAATTCACAAACCTCAAAACACAAGCACTTCTCCTTTGTTCTAGAATCTTTTGTATCATAATTCATTATTTTATTCTAAATGAATTGCCATTATTTGTTTTTTACTTTATGATTTACTCCCTCCGTTCCAAAATAGATGACCCAACTTTGCACTAACTTTGTACAAAGTTAGTGCAAAGTTGGGTCATCTATTTTGGAACAGAGGGAGTACAATGCACAACCCCATGAATCTTAACATTTTTATAAAACTTATTGATTTTCAATGAGATGAACTATAAGAACTAAGCAAACATCTACATCATGCATATATGACTCAAAGCTTTACATCCTATAGTGCGTATTTATTCATAATTTGGTTTCGAAATCTCATGCATTCAATACATGTGTACCTTACTAGTTTTGAGTAGAGTAGCAAATTTCACGCGGCCCCGGGTATATCAAAATGCAGGTGTAACGCCCTCGATGCGGCTATAGCTCCCACGTGTCGAGGCACGACTTAGAGACATAACCGCATTGAAAGCAATGTCGCAAGTTAGGCAATCATCACAACATCCCATGTAATATAGATAATAAAAGGGGAGATACATAGTTGGCTTACACTCGCCACGTCAATCAAAGTACATAAATAGCATTACAACATTCAAACACTCATGGCCCGACTACGGCGCCAAAATAAAAGATAACCCAACATGCGACACGGTCCCGATCACCCCCAACTGGGCACCACTACTGATCATCAGGGAAAGACACGTAGTATCGTTGAGAGTCCTCGTCGAACTCCCATTTGAGCTCAAGTGCGTCACCTGGAGCGGAATCGTCAGGCCCTGCATCTGGTTTGGAAGTAGTCTGTGAGCCACATGGACTCAGCAATCTCGCACCCTCGCGATCAAGACTAATTAAGCTTATAGGTAAGGCAAGGTAAAATATGTGGAGCTGCAGCAAGCGACTAGCATATATGGCGGCTATCCCGTTCGCAAAAGAGAGCGAGAAGAGGAGGCAAAGCGCGAGCGAGAAACTAGAGGGCATCCTGCGGCAAGCATTACTCCAACACCATGTTCACTTCCCGGACTCCGCCGAGAAGAGACCATCACGGTAACTCACACTGTTGATTCATTTTAATTAAGTTAAGGTTCAAGTTATCTACAACCGGACATTAACAAATTCCCATCTGCCCATAACCGTGGGCACGGCTTTCGAAAGTTCAAATCCCTGCAGGGGAGTCCCAACTTAGCCCATGACAAGCTCTCACGGTCAACGAAGGAATAGACCTCCTCCCGAGACGTTCTGATCAGACTCGGTATCCCGGTTCTTCAAGACAACTCCGACAATGGTAAAACAAGTCCAGCAACACCACCTGCTGTGCCGACAAATCCCAATAGGAGCTGCACATATCTCGTTCTCAGGGCACACAGGATAAGCTAAGCGTACGGGAGCCAACGTAACCCAAGTTGCCAAGGGACGGCCCCGCACAGTGCTCTAGGTTGGACCAATGCTCAGAGGAGCACTGGCCCGGGGGGGTTTAAAATAAGATGACCCTTGAGTCCGCGAAACCCAAGGGAAAAGGCTAGGTGGAAAATGGTAAAACGAAGGTTGGGCATTGCTGGAGGAGTTTTATTCAAGGCGGACTGTCAAGGGGTTGCCATTATAACCCAACCGCGTAAGGAACGCAAAATCCGGGAACATAACACCGATATGACGGAAACTAGGGCGGCAAGAGTGGAACAAAACACTAGGCGAGAGGCCGAGCCTTCCACCCTTTACCAAGTATATAGATGCATTAAGATAACATGGCATAATAATGATATCCCAACAAGTAAATAATGTTCCAACAAGGAACGGTCTCCAATCTTCACCTGCAACTAGCAACACTATAAGAGGGGCTGAGCAAAGCGGTAACATAGCCAATCAACGGTTTGCTAGGACATGGTGGGTTAGAGGTTCGACATGGAAATTTGGGAGGCTTGAAAGCAAGTGGTAGGCATCGTAGCATGGGCATAGCAAAAGAGCGAGCATCTAGCAAAGCAAAGATAATAGTGATTCGAGGGTATGATCATCTTGCCTGCAAATTTGTCAGAGTTGACTGGATCCTCGAAAGCAAACTCAACGGGCTCCTCGTTAGCGAACTCGTCTCCCGGCTCTACCCAAACAAGACAAACAAGCAACAAGGACATAGTTAACCATGTGCAAACTCAAACAACATGATGCAAAGATGGTATGCTATGCGGGATGCAATATGTGATGCATATGCAAGATTTGACAAGGAATGAATGAACCTGGCCTCAACTTGGAAATCCAAGTGTGCCACTGGAAAGATGAGATGAAACCGCTTGAAAACGATATAAAGAACGCCGGAAACGAAGTTACGGTTTGGAAATGGCATGCAATTCAAATAGGACCACGTTCTGCGATTTACAGCAAGTAGCCATCTAAATGCAACAAGATGAACATGCTACACCACCGAAACATGGCATAAAAATACATGGAAGGAATCCATTCATGATGCTTAACAAAAGTCTAGCAGTGAGCTACGACCAATTCATCCAATAACAGGTTCAAACAAGCAAGGCAAAAATGCATTTGGCAAACAGATCTCAGACTTAGTGAAATTAACACTTGTCTGGAATTTCAGATCAGATAGCACTCTTCGGAGCAACAAAACTACATGCTATAGGACCTGACCATGGCAAAGTAAATCATGGCATGGAGCTACTCAAAAGGCTTAACAAAAGTCCCTTAGTGACCTTGAGCTAAAAGGGATCAGAAAATACATTTGCAAGCATGTGAATATGGCAAAAACATAACCAGTTTTCAGACTTAGTGAAAACTGGAGCATGCTGAAACAGATATCAAGTAGACATGTTTACGAGCTCGATGCACTCACAACAGAGCATGTCATGACAAGCTAAGGATACACCCATCAAGAATACACAAATGCAAGCTAGACATGGCAAGAACAATAACATAGCATGCACGGATCAACTATAACATCATCGGCAAAATCGCTAACAAGTAGACAATCTGCCCAGATTCACGAAACAGCAAAAGTAGAGCTCGATGGATAGAGCACTACAAGATTAACAAAACATCCTTACTGATCATCCTCAAAAGAGGCACGAATCACTAGGAAACAACATGAACATATGGCCATATGAGATAAACAGCTCAAGGGCTTAGTGGAAATGCTAAGTCCCTGAAATCAGCATTAGCAAATGCCTCACTTTGTAAGCTCGTGGTAGTCACCACACACATCACAAAAATACATGGGTTGCACCTCTGGAAAGATGACAAAACCCTTAACAAAACATATGAAGAGCTCATGGGCATATCATGCACACAATAATCATGGCAAAAATGACAAATATCTAAATGGAGCAACAGATCTGACAAATATCTCAAGTAGCACTCTTCTAACAGCATTTCGGGCATCAAGATGAAGTCAAATGAAAATGATGCAATGATATGAAATGATGTACTCTCTGAGACGAACATTTCAATATGCTATATGCCCAAAACGGAGCTACGGATGCGGAGTTATAGCACGATGAAAATGGGTAAATATTAGGGTTTTGGGCAAAGAAAGTCAACCGAGTTTTGGATCTCAGATCCAGATCGGGTCCGGCGGGTACTGTAGCTGCACGCGGCCCGAGGATCACCGGCGAGGTCGCGGCGAGGCGGCGGCGAGGCGCGGTCGTCGGAGGGTGGCGAGGCGGCAGACTTGGCGGCGCCTGCAAGAGGCGAGGTGGCGGCGCGGCGTCTTGCCCGCGGCGGAGCGGGGGGGAGCCGGCAGGCTCGGTCGACGAGTTTGCCGGCCGGTGCGGAAGAAGGCGGCGGCAGGGACGATGCGCGGGCGGCGTGGGCGCGTGGAGGCGGCGCGGTAGGTGGCGGCCCGGTTGGGGCGGAGAGGGCCCGCCCTGGGCCGGGACGGGCCGCGGCGGAGGAAGGCCGGCGCGGGACACGTGTCATGCCCTGATTGGGCGCGGGGGTGGCGGCGGCTTTGTCCGGTGGCGGCGGACACGTTCGGTGCACGGAGGAGCAGATTTTAGGGTTTTGCGAAGGAAGAGATCCGAAATTTTGGGGGAGAGGCTAGATTTATAGGTAGAGGGAGCTAGGAGAGTCCAAATGAGGTGCGGTTTTCGGCCACGCGATCGTGATCGAACGCTCTAGATGATGGAGAGGGTTTCGTGGGTTTTGGGCCAAATTGGAGGGGTGTTGGGCTGCAACACACACGAGGCCTTTTTGGTCCCTCGGTTAACCGTTGGAGTATCAAACGAAGTCCAAATGGTACGAAACTTGACAGGCGGTCTATCGGTAGTAAACCAAGGCCGCTTGGCAAGTCTCGGTCCAATCCAGAAATGTTTAATCCCCACACACGAAAGAAAGGTAGAAATGACCACCGGAGGAGAACGAAGCGCCGGAATGCAAAACGGACAACGGGGAAAATGCTCGAATGCATGAGACGAACACGTATGCAAATGCAATGCACATGATGACATGATATGAGATGCATGACAACGACAACAACACACGGAGACAAAAACCCAAACCCGAGAAAATAAAATAACTTAAGGCCGGAGATATTGGGTAAGTTACATTCGGGGTGTTACATCCAGGGTGTTACAACACTCCACCACTACGAAAGGATCTCGTCCCGAGATCTAGGACTGAAAGAACTCCAGGTACTCAGAACGGAGGTGATCCTCGCGTTCCCAGGTAGCTTCACAGTCGGAATGGTGTGACCACTTGACTTTGAGGAATTTGATTGACTTGTTGCGAGTCTTGCGTTCAGTCTCTTCAAGAATAGCAACTGGGTGCTCACGATAAGAGATATCTTCTTGGAGCTCAATGTCCTCGAAGTTGATGGTGCGGTCAGGAGTCTTGAAGCACTTTCAGAGCTGAGAGACATGGAACACATCATGAACATTTGCAAAGTTGAAGGAAGCTCGAGTTGATAGGTGAGATCGCCTCTCTTGCTGACAATCTTGAAAGGTCCCACGTATCTAGGGGCAAGCTTCCCTTTGATACCGAAGCGACGAGTACCTTTCATTGGAGAGACGCGGAGGTAAACATGATCTCCGATCTCGAAAGCCAAATCACGGTGCTTACTATCATAGTAGCTCTTCTGACGGGATTGGGCTGCTTTGAGGTTATCTCGAATGACTTTGCACATTTCCTCTGCCTCTGTGATTAAGTCATTACCCAAAAGCTGACGTTCACCGGTTTTAGACCAGTTGAGAGGGGTACGGCACTTCCTGCCATACAAAATTTCAAATGGGGCCTTGCCCGAACTTGCTTGAAAACTGTTGTTGTAGGAGAATTCAGCATATGGAAGACAATCCTCCCACTTCAAGCTGAAGGAGAACACACAAGCCCTGAGCATATCTTCAAGAATCTGATTGACACGCTCGACTTGACCGCTAGTTTGAGGATGGAAAGCTGTGCTGAAGCGGATGTTGGTACCCATGGCCTTCTGAAAAGAATCCCAAAACTTGGAGGTAAAGATGCTGCCACGGTTTGAAGAGATCACTTGAGGAATACCGTGCAGAGAGACAATTCGAGAGGTATAGAGTTCCGCCAATTAAGCTGCAGTGATTGACTCTTTGATAGGCAGAAAATGAGCCACTTTAGTGAGTTTGTCGATGACAACGAATATAGCATCATTGCCACGCTTGGACTTTGGAAGCCCAGTCACGAAGTCCATTTCAATGTGGTAAAACTTCCATTCTGGAATGGCAAGAGGTTGGAGGAGACCAGCTGGCCTTTGGTGTTCTGCCTTCACTCTTCTGCAGACATCACACTCATTCACGAATTGAGCAATCTCGCGCTTCATTCGAGTCCACCAATAAGCCTGCTTGAGGTCCTGATACATCTTCGTGCTCCCAGGGTGGATGGAGAGGAGAGAATTGTGAGCCTCGTTCATGATCACTTTACGAAGGTCACCTTTGGGTACAACAATACGATCCTCGAAGAAGAGAGTGTCCTTGTCATCAAGGCGGTAGCACTTGTACTTGGGTTAACTCTTGGCAATCCCAATCTTCACCTCTTTCACCATAGCATCAAGAAGATGAGCTTGGCGAATCTGGTCTTCCAAGGTAGGAGAGACTTGAAGGTTGGCGAGGAAACCTTGAGGAACAACTTGCAGATTAAGTTTGCGGAAAGCTTCACAAAGCTCGGGTTGATAAGGCTTGAGAATCAGACTGTTGCAATAAGCCTTCCTGCTCAATGCGTCAGCAATCACATTGGCCTTGCCTGGAGTATACTCGATACTCGGATTATACTCTTGAATCATTTCGACCCATCGAGTTTGCCTGAGGTTGAGATTAGGCTGAGTGAAGATGTACTTGAGACTCTTGTGGTCTGTGAAGATGTCCACTTTTCTTCCCAATAAGAGATGTCTCCAAGTCAAAAGAGCATGCACAACTGCCGCCAACTCAAGATCATGAGTGGGGTAGTTCTTCTCATTGGGCTTCAACTGGCGAGAGGTATAAGCAACAACTTTCTTCTCTTGCATCAACACTGCGCCAAGACCTTGGAGAGAGGCATCACAAAAGACCTCGTACGGCTTGGATTCATCAGGCGGAGTCAGAACTGGAGCAGTGACCAATTTCTCTTTCAAAGTGTTGAAAGCAGTGTCACACTCTGGAGACCAAACGTACTTGACGTGCTTCTGGAGAAGATTTGAGAGAGGCTTCGCGATCTTAGAAAAGTTTTCAACGAATCTTTGACAGTAGCTTGAGAGACCGAGGAAGCTACGGAGTTGCTTCATGTTCTGAGGAGGTTCCCAATTCACAATTGCAGACACCTTCTCAGGATTCACCGCAATGCCCTTGGCAGAGATGATATGACCAAGATAAAGAACCTCATCGAGCCAAAATTCGCACTTGGAGAACTTGGCGTAGAACTTGTGTTCCCTCAGCTTATCGAGTACCAAACGCAAGTGCTTGGCATGATCTTCCTTGTTCTTCGAGAAAACCAGAATGTCGTCGAGATAGACCAAAACGAAGTCATTGGTGTAGGCGTTGAAGATGAAGTTCATCATGCGAGAGAAAGTCGGAGGAGCGTTGACGAGGCCAAAAGACATGACAGTGTATTGATATGAACCATAGCTTGTCCTGAAAGCCGTCTTGGGAATATCTTGCTCACGGATTCGAATCTGATGATAACCCATACGGAGGTCAAGCTTGGAGAATACTTGGGCACCTTTGAGTTGTTCGAACAGCTCATTGATGTTGGGAAGTGGGTATTTGTTCTTGATGGTCTTCTTGTTCAATGGACGATAATCAAGACAAAGTCGGTCCGTTCCATCCTTCTTCTTCACAAAAAGAACACCACAGCCCCACGGAGAAGAACTAGGCCGGATGAGACCCATTTTCTCTTGAATATCGAGTTGTTTCTTCAACTCCTTCAACTCTTCAGGTCCGAGCTTGTAAGGACGCTTGCACACTGGTTCCGTTCCAGGCTCAAGATCAATAACTAATTCAACTGGCCGGTGCGGAGGCATTCCTGGAAGCTCTTCTGGAAAGACGTCTTGATATTCGCAAACGACTGGAATTGGCGAGATAGCATCCAGTTCACCCTTCTCATTGAGAGAAAATAGACGGATGGTATCATCATTCGCGGCAAAGACAATTACATCCTCAGACGAATGAGTCAATTGAATCTTCCTGGCTGCACAATCAAGCTGAGCCTTGTGCTTAGAAAGCCAATCCATCCCGAGAATAAGATCAATATCCGAGTTACCAAGAACCATTGGAGAAGCCAGAAACTTGAAGTCACCCAACATGATAGAAACATTCGGGACTATTGAAGTAGCCCTCATAGACTTAGCCGGAGAAACCACTCCCATAGGTTTACCCAACATTTGCGAAACGAAGTCATGCTTGGAAACAAATGATCTTGACATGAAACAATGTGATGCACCAGTGTCAAAAAGAACTTTTGCGGGAAAAGAGTTAACTGGAAAGTTACCCATGATGACATCTGACGAGTCCTCTGCCTGAGCTGCATTTAGCAAGTTGACCTTGGCGTGCTTGGGGTTATGCTTGACCATAGCTGTACTTGCCGATCTCACAGGAGGAGGAGGAGGAAGACACCTCTGATTGAAGCATTTGTTGGCATAGTGACCCTTCTGTTGGCACTTGTTGCACGTGACCTCTGAAAGCGGACGGTGGTACGGAGCACTCGATCTTGGAGCTTGAGACGAAGTCTTGTTCTGAAAGCCAGGGTTGGGTGGGTGGGAAGATCCACTGCCACCTTTGCTCTTCTGCTGATATGGCTGACGGAACAAAGGAGGAGGAAGCCAATACTTCTGATGCTTGGCCACTTGAGTAGAGGAAGAAGGAGTAGCATCTCTGACTCGCTTCTTGGAAGCATCACACCTCAGTTGAGCGGCCTCTTGCTTCAATGCCATGTTGTAGAACTCATCGTACCTCAAGGGCTCAAAGAGAACAAGAGCTAGCTGAATTTCTTCTCTGAGACCACCCCTGAACTGGTATATCATGCTCTTCTCATCAGGAACGTCCTGCTTGGCAAAGCGGGCGAGCTTCTGGAACAACTTGTTGTAGTCATAGACAGACAAAGAGCCTTGCTTCAGGTTGCGGCATTCCTCACGCTTGCTTTCAACCACACTCTGGGGAATATGATGAGCTTTGAAATCTTGACAGAATTCATCCTAGGTAATCGCACGTCCACTGCTGGAATCCTTGTACTGCTGGAGCCATTCTGCAGCTTGATCTTTGAGTTGGAAGGAAGCGAACTTGACGAAGTCCTCAAGCCCGACGTTACTGCACTCGAAATGCTTGCACAGATCCACGAGCCAATCGTCTGCATCAGTTACCTCAACACAATTGCTGAAAGTCTTTGGCCCATTAGCAAGGAACTGGTTGAGTGTAGCAAAGTGATTCTGATTGTTGCCTTGGTTCCCTTGGTTGCCTTGATTGCTCTCTTGAAGAATTTGCATGATCAACTGTGTGTTTGCATTGGTTGCGTCCATCACAGCTTGCCATGCCTCCGGAGGAGGAGGAGGTGGTGGCGGATCTTGATTCTGATTCTGATTGGTGCTCTTAGCGGGAGCCATCCTGAAGAGGTTGACCACCGTTAGCACATTGACAGATAAAATGAAGCTGAATCAAACAGAATGAAATTGCAACATAAAGTCTTCACATCCGAACAAAATGAACGAATGCATTCCTCTTGAAATGGTCACATATCCATAAATTGAGAAGCCACTTAGAATTTAGGTAGAGAAATAAATCAACAAGGTATGGATCAAGAACGAATACTCGATAAGAAATCCCAATCTCAAACCAAATATCCGTGGAAGAAGAACTAGAGATACAAGAATTCCCACCTATGAAACTCCCGAACCTTTCCGGTTATGCAATCAGGTGTTGGGGATACAAGAGAAGAGTCAAAACTCTACGTCAGGATGCCTTACCAGAGCGATGAGGAGACTGGGAAGTAAAAAGAATTCCTAAACTCTCCGATATATAATTCCTAAATGACCCAAAACATTTTTCTAGACACAACTCGGCCGCTAGAAACGATCAAGCAATGGCGCTCCTAAGGTCAGGGAAGGCTCTGATTACCAACTTGTAACACCCTCGATGCGGCTATAGCTCCCACGTGTCGAGGCACGACTTAGAGACATAACCGCATTGAAAGCAATGTCGCAAGTTAGGCAATCATCACAACATCCCATGTAATATAGATAATAAAAGGGGAGATACATAGTTGGCTTACACTCGCCACGTCAATCAAAGTACATAAATAGCATTACAACATTCAAACACTCATGGCCCGACTACGGCGCCAAGATAAAAGATAACCCAACATGCGACACAGTCCCGATCACCCCAACTGGGCACCACTACTGATCATTAGGAAAAGACACGTAGTATCATTGAGAGACCTCGTCGAACTCCCACTTGAGCTCAAGTGCGTCACCTGGAGCGGAATCGTCAGGCCCTGCATCTGGTTTGGAAGTAATCTGTGAGCCACAGGGACTCAGCAATCTCGCACCCTCGCGATCAAGACTATTTAAGCTTATAGGTAAGGCAAGGTAAAATATGTGGAGCTGCAGCAAGCGACTAGCATATATGGTGGCTATCCTGTTCGCAAAAGAGAGCGAGAAGAGGAGGCAAAGCGTGAGCGAGAAACTAGAGGGCATCCTGCGGCAAGCATTACTCCAACACCGTGTTCACTTCCCGGACTCCGCCGAGAAGAGACCATCACGGTAACTCACACTGTTGATTCATTTTAATTAAGTTAAGGTTCAAGTTATCTACAACCGGACATTAACAAATTCCCATCTGCCCATAACCGCGGGCACGGCTTTCGAAAGTTCAAATCCCTGTAGGGGAGTCCCAACTTTGCCCATGACAAGCTCTCACAGTCAACAAAGGAATAGACCTCCTCCCGAGATGTTCCGATCAGACTCGGTATCCCGGTTCTTCAAGACAACTCTGACAATGGTAAAACAAGTCCAGCAACACCACCTGCTGTGCCGACAAATCCCGATAGGAGCTGCACATAACTTGTTCTCAGGGCACACCGGATAAGCTAAGCGTACGGGAGCCAACGTAACCCAAGTTGCCAAGGGACGGCCCCGCACGGTGCTCTAGGTTGGACCAACGCTCAGAGGAGCACTGGCCCGGGGGGGTTTAAAATAAGATGACCCTTGAGTCCGTGAAACCCAAGGGAAAAGGCTAGGTGGCAAATGGTAAAACCAAGGTTGGGCATTGCTGGAGGAGTTTTATTCAAGGCGGACTGTCAAGGGGTTGCCATTATAACCCAACCGCGTAAGGAACGCAAAATCCGGGAACATAACACCGATATGACGGAAACTAGGGCGGCAAGAGTGGAACAAAACACTAGGCGAGAGGCCGAGCCTTCCACCCTTTACCAAGTATATAGATGCATTAAGATAACATGGCATAATAATGATATCCCAACAAGTAAATAATGTTCCAACAAGGAACGGTCTCCAATCTTCACCTGCAACTAGCAACGCTATAAGAGGGGCTGAGCAAAGCGGTAACATAGCCAATCAACGGTTTGCTAGGACATGGTGGGTTAGAGGTTTGACATGGCAATTTGGGAGGCTTGAAAGAAAGTGGTAGGCATCGTAGCATTGGCATAGCAAAAGAGCGAGCATCTAGCAAAGCAAAGATAGTAGTGATTTCGAGGGTATGATCATCTTGCCTACAAAGTTGTCAGAGTTGACTAGATCCTCGAAAGCAAACTCAACGGGCTCCTCATTAGCGAACTCGTCTCCCGGCTCTACCCAAACAAGACAAACAAGCAACAAGGACACAATCAACCACGTGCAAACTCAAACAACATGATGCAAAGATGGTATGCTATGCGGGATGCAATATGTGATGCATATGCAAGATTTGACAAGGAATGAATGAACCTGGCCTCATCTTGGAAATCCAAGTGTGCCACTGGAAAGATGAGATGAAATCGCTTGAAAATGATATAAAGAACGCCGGAAACGGAGTTACGGTTTGGAAATGGCAAGCAATTCAAATAGGACCACGTTCTGCGATTTACAGCAAGTAGCCATCTAAATGCAACAAGATGAACATGCTACAGCACCCAAAAATGGCATCAAAATACATGGCAGGAATCCATTCATGATGCTTAACAAAATTCTAGCACTGAGCTAAGGCCAATTCATCCAATAACAGATTCAAACAAGCATGGCAAAAATGCATTTGGCAAACAGATCTCAGACTTAGTGAAATTAACACTTGTCTGGAATTCCAGATCAGATAGCACTCTTCGGAGCAACAAAACTACATGCTACAAGACCTGAACATGGCAAAGTAAAGCATGGCATGGAGCTACTCAAAGAGCTTAACAAAAGTCCCTTAGTGATCTTGAGCCAAAAGGGATCAGAAAATACATTTGCAAGCATGTGAACATGGCAAAAACATAATCAGTTTTCAGACTTAGTGAAAACTGGAGCATGCTGAAACAGATATCAAGTAGGCATGTTAACGAGTTCGATGCACTCACTACAGAGTAAGTCGTGACAAGCTAAGCATACACCCATCAAGAATACACAAAATGCAAGCTAGACATGGCAAGAACAATAACATAGCATGCACGGATCAACTACAATATCATCGGCAAAATCGCTAACAAGTAGACAATCTGCCCAGATTCACGAAATAGCAAAAGTAGAGCTCGATTGACTCAAGCTAGGGTGCTCCATAATTGCAAAAAAAGACATGGATGGATAGAGCACTACAAGATTAACAAAACAACCTTACTGATCATCCTCAAAAGAGGCACAGATCACTAGGAAAGAACATGAACATATGGCCATATGAGATAAACAACTCAAGGACTTAGTGGAAATGCTAAGTCCCTGAAATCAACATTAGCAAATGCCTCACTTTGCAAGCTCGTGCTAGTCACCACACACATCACAAAAATACATGGGTTGCACCTCTGGAAAGATGACAAAACCCTTAAAAAACATATGAAGAGCTCATGGGCATATCATGCACACAATAATCATGGCAAAAATGACAAATATCTAAATGGAGCAACAGATCTGACAAATATCTCAAGTAGCACTCTTCTAACAGCATTTCGGGCATCAAGATGAACTGAAATGAAAATTATGCAATGAGATGAAATGATGTACTCTCTGAGATGAACATTTCGATATGCTATATGCCCAAAACAGAGCTACGGATGCGGAGTTATAGCACGATGAACAGGGGCAAATATTAGGGTTTTGGGCAAAGAAAGTCAACCGAGTTTTGGATCTGAGATCCAGATCGGGTCCGGCGGGTACTGTAGCTGCATGCGGCCCGAGGATCGTCAGCGAGGTCGCGGGGAGGCGGTGGCGAGGCGCGGTCGTCGGAGGGCGGTGAGGCGGCGGACTTGGCGGCGCCGGCAAGAGGCGAGGTGGCGGCGCGGCGTCTTGCCCGCGGCAGAGCGGGGCGGAGCCAGCAGGCTCGGTCGACGATTTCGCCAGCCGTCGCGGAAGAAGGCGGCGGCGGGGACGATGCGCGGGCGGCGTGGGCGCGTGGAGGCGGCGCGGTAGGTGGCGGCCCGATTGGCGGTGGAGAGGGCCCGCCCTGGGCCGGGACGGGCCGTGGAGGAGGGAGGCCGGCGCGGGACACGTGTCACGCCCTGGTTGGGCCCGGGGGTGGCGGCGGCTTTGTCCGGCGGCGGCGGACACGTCCGGTGCACGGAGGAGCAGATTTTAGGGTTTTGGGAAGGAAGAGATCCGAAATTTCGAGGGAGAGGCTAGATTTATAGGTAGAGGGAGCTAGGAGAGTCCAAATGAGGTGCGGTTTTCGGCCACGCGATCGTGATCGAACGCTCTAGATGATGGTGAGGGTTTGGTGGGTTTTGGGCCAAATTGGAGGGGTGTTGGGCTGCAACACACACGAGGCCTTTTCGGTCCCTCGGTCAAATGTTGGAGTATCAAACGAAGTCCAAATGGTACGAAACTTGACAGGCGGTCTATCGGTAGTAAACCAAGGCCGCTTGGCAAGTCTTGGTCCAATCCGGAAATGTTTAATCCCCACACACGAAAGAAAAGTAGAAATGACCACCGGAGGAGACGAAGCGCCGGAATGCAAAACGGACAACGGGGAAAATGCTCAAATGCATGAGACGAACACGTATGCAAATGCAATGCACATGATGATATGATATGAGATGCATGACAACGACAACAACACACGGAGACAAAAACCTGAACCCAAGAAAATAAAATAACTTAAGGCCGGAAACGGCAAGAGGTTGAGTACATATTGGGTAAGTTACATCCGGGGTGTTACAGCAGGGCCCATGCATCATTGCCTTTCGGTCGAACCTACGTCCACAATTTTTTGTACGTACTATATCTCCACTGGTCCCCGAACCTAAAATGCTGCCTTGTTCCCGTAAAACCAATCGGCCCACACATATTTAAGGCATCGGCTCGAACCCGTTTACTATGGCGTGGCCCCGCACGCCGTAGTACTCCTACAAACCCTACCACCGCACTCATCATCGGTTTTCTTCAATAGGACGAGGGAGAAGCCGATTTGTAGTGGAGGCGCTTTAAAAAAAGGATCTGTAGTGGAGACCCCTACCCTAGGGTGCCCTAGGTAGCCGCCGCACGCATCATTGTTTTCTCTTTTCTTTATGCTCTTGCGCCCTAGAGTGAAATGATGGTTGCTTCGTCCGTCTAGCTTAATGCGGGAAAGGTGGGGCTTTGTGATTTGACCCCTTGTCGCTCATTTTCTACTACTACGGCGCTACGACCGGGGTGCCTCCAATCCCAACCGCTGCTCCGAACTGTAATTTGGTGCATCGCATGTGGAACAAGATGGTGGATGAGCCACATGTCGGCCAAAGGGGTCCTGTTAAGTGTGTCGCCATTTCGTGTGCGGACTGACCCTGCTTGAGTTGCTACGCCAACACGACAGGAGCAGCCTACCTTGGTTTTGCTCCTTGGTGAATCCCGACTATATTGATCTAAAAAGATACGTGCTGAACTACCCTCTCCATCTCGGTTTTTTTATTTTTAGGCATCTCGGTTTATAGGGCCTGCACGTAGTTCTAGGTCATCCATTTGACTAACTAAATATGAGTTACTATGTCACAAAAAGTATATCATTGGATTCTTAAGCGGATGTAGTTGTATTTAAAAGTCGAGGGCGGGGCTTTTCCTGCGCGGTAGGCGGCGGGGCAGTTCCACCTAGTCGGTTCGACAGAGATGGGAGAAGACGAGGGAGTAGGCTGCTGCAAACGTAGGGCTGTGTGATTTGACAGCGAGTTACTGCTGGACAGGTGGGGCCCTGTGATTTGACTTGCCATTATCATTTTAACCGCGGCGCTATGACCGGCGTGAGTCTCCCAAATTCCTGACCACCTCCATACAAGTGCCTCTCCCAATGCTCCACCATGTAGTAGAGGCTGGCTCTTGCATGAGAGCCCACTTCTCCACTTTTTCCTTGCCTCTCTTTCCTCCACATATGCAAAAATGCCATGTAAAGCGCACTATTGTACTTACTTTTACTTGCTCCTACAGGTGCTTACGCTTGACACATAAGCATAAAGTCTGATGTGGCAAGTTAATCAAGAAGAGAGAGACTAGTTTGGTGACCCAAGGAAGAAATGGTGCTAAGCGCGTGTACCTAGGTGAAAAGACAATTTTGAGTCTATAGCTAATTAAATGAAGCAAACTTAGCAACACCATTTCATTGGAAGAGGTCACTCCTTGGCAAATGCAATAAATACACGTGCTTAGCACCGTTTCTTCCTTGAGTACGAAGAAAGAGATAGAGAGGAGTAAAAAATACACTTATAGCCAACCTTGTTGTAGTATGAGTGACTAAGTGATGACTATGTATGACATGCCAACATCAGATAGCCTAATGGACCGTCTTAAATCTCCAAGGGCACGACCGCGCGAGCGACGCGACGGTCGTGGTAGGCACGACCATGATACGGGCTGCTGGCAGCCCTTGGATCTGAGATCAAACGGTCGCATGCTAAGTTGCTGAAAATTTGCAGAATAACCCTCCAGGATAGGATATTCACCCATAGGTCTAGAATCACACCATGCAACCGTTCGATCTCAGATCCAAGGGCTCTTGGAAGCCCGTATCATGGGAGAATGGAAAGCCACTACCCTGCCGTTCGCACGCTGGCAGTTCGCTCCTACTCGTCCCCACACGTCCTTTAATACTACAGTGGTTCGCTCCTAGTCGTCCCGTCCATTCACATTACGCCAGTTCCACTAATCCTAACCCTCCTCCCAAATCCATGGCGTCCCAAATCTCCATGATCGGCGGTGAGTACAAGGTTAGAACCATCATCGGCGATGAGTTTGACGTCATCTACACCCGTTCTTCCGCGACGGTGAAAGGATGCCTTTCTCGCTTCAAACGCATGTTCGAAAACTCAGATGATGAGTGGGTCGCTGGGCTAGATGTTGAGTACACCACAGTCCTGGGACAAGAGAAGGATCTAAAGGACGAAGAGAGGAAGAAGCCCGCCGTGATCCAGGTTTGCGTAGATAATGTTTGCTTGGTCTACCACATATGCCATGCCGACGTTGAGTGCCAAGATTTTAAGAACTTCCTCAAGGACAAAATAGTGAAATTCGTTACTATAGACTTTAAGAACGACATGGATGTCCTGCGTCGGATAGGTCTCGTTGTAGAAAACCCCTTCAACCTCTAGAAGAGTCGGCTGGTGTCCTCTCGTCAGCCTTCAATGCTGACCCTGGCAGGAGCCATGGTTCATCCTTCATACGGTAAACTAGAGAAACCTCCATACACGTTTCGTCGTCATGCATGGCAGCGGAATGTACTAGATATAGACCACACCCACTACACTGCAATGGATGGATACCTTTGCTTCAATATCTACAAGGGTTGGATGAAGAGCAACAGCCAAGTGTGCGGTTCAAGCAAAGAAGTATCGGCCAAGAGGAAGAGGGACAAGGATGAAGTCGAGGACATGGACGAGGACTCCGAGTAAGGTGGCAGTGTCGTTGCTCATGGTGGTTCTAATGCAGTGTCTACCAGAATAGTTGCAAAGTTTAATTTCATGTGTGCTTAATTTAATTTGAGGGGTGTGTTGTGCTGAGCCCCCAGCAGAACTATGTTATGTTTCTTCTCGTTACTTTAACTCTTCAGTATGTACATACTAGTATTTCTTACATTTCATCTTTTAGTTGGTATAGTACTACCACTCGTTTCTTCACATTATATACGTACAATATATATGGCCAACATCATATAGCAAGCAGTTTAGTTGTCAAAGAATTTCAGGGTGCTTAGTTTTGTCAAAGAATTCCAGGATGCTTATAGGGCGCTTGGATCCAAGGGACTTATTTTAGTCTGACTAAAAATAGTCTCTTTAAGAGGCTAATGTTCCAAGCACCCCTGACTAAAGAGGGGCTAAAACTAGTCTTGAGACCAAAAAAATTTAGTCAGGGGTACCCCTAGTAAAATGCGGATTAGTCCTCTCTCTACTCATTTAACTCCTCTCCTTTAACACAGGCAAGTTCTGGATTGGAGGGTTTGGAGGATAATAAATGCTCATTAACTTGATTTTAACCTTTTTAGTATTTGGATCCAAGCATGGGTGAGGCTAGCATGTTTTAGTCCCACTGCTTTTAGTCATGGGACTAAAACGTATCCAAGCACCCTCTTAGTTTTATTTGAGGGGTGGGTTGTGCTGGACACCATTATTATGACTAGCCTTTTTAATAGTACTATATGCATAATTTGGCGACGAGCGCTCTCTATATGTACCACCTTTTTTTAATTTCAAGTTTTGCTCCATGGCGCAATCCATCGATAGTACTGCTATACAAAAGTATACATTTTTAAAAGGCTAGAGTACTGTTCATCACATATATAACCAGTTAAATTCTCAACCTAGAATGACGTGCATGCCATGTAGTAAACTGATACGGAGGACGTATAGTAAAAATGAGGTGATTTTACTGAGCGATGGGCGGGGGAGCATGGCCTGTCATGCGGTCCCACGTGTCATGATGTACCAAGGCGATGCAAGGGTCCCTCTTGAGGCAGAAGCAATACTAGTACGTGGTTTGAGATGATGGCGAACCGAAGTGTGAAATAATGGTTGCTTCGTTTGTCTGGGAAAGTGCGGCATTGTGATTTGACGTCTCATTGCTCATTACTACTACTGGGCCGGTACGAGTGGGGTGCGTCCCCCATGTTGTTCTCCACTGTTATTTGGTGCTTGACACGTTGACCCGGTTGCTATATGTCCCACATGTCGGCGACATGAAGTACAGAATTCATGAAAGGGAGTGTCGACGGAGGAGTATACTACAGAATTAATGAAAGGGAGCGACTTAGTTTTGGAAAAATATGTTTTGACGGAGTACGTACCCACTAGGGTTTATAGGGCTCATCTAAAAAACATTCGTTTTTCCGTTTGATAAGTCTCAATTCTACTATACTAGTAGTAGTACCATTACATGTTGGATTTCGAGGTGCGGTAGATCACCCGACGCAAGCAGTGTCAAGAGGAAACTAACCAATGCATGTACAAGTTCATGGAAATTTAGTGGTCATTCATGCATTCATTCTAATTAATGCCTCGGTAAACATAACTTCTTGAGAAAAACGAGCGTATTAATTACTTGTGCAAAATACAAAATTAATTCGACCACTCGCCGTCTACCTTGGTTGGAGAGATTTTGAAATTGAGCCATAAACTGGAAAGGAGGGAGTAGTAACTTTTGTCTCGATTACTATTTGTGGCCTTGTATAGATGCAAAATGTATTTTTTATAGTGGCCTTGCATAAGTAAATGGAGGGAGTACTAACCAAAGTACGTAGTAGGGACGAGGAGTAAACGGAGGGAGTAGTAAAATTTTCTCCTCGTGCTGCGAGCCACCGCGCACGTGGGCGAGGGAGCGGGCGTAAGGCGTACTAGTAAGCAAGCTTCACCTCATCCTGCGAGCCACCACGCCCATGGGTGGGGGAGACGGTGTACTAAGCAAGTTTCTCCTTGTTCTGCGAGTTGACAAGACACATCAAAAGTACTCCAGTGTATAGAGCCTTGAATCTAAGGTAGGCCCCAATGGTTTGCCTCTTCTTTTAATTTAACATAACGCGTCAAGTCACAATTTGTTTGTTCACCCGTGGTAGACTATCCTCCCTCCACCAATTGGACAACCAGTAAACGTGCCAAATTACCACGTGGGCTGCCTTTTTCGTACAGAAATGAGCTCCACCGTGTACCCGCGCGGGTGTGGTTGGGAAAGAGACGGGAGTACGTGCGCCGTACGTGCACCTCTTCTCTTCGTGGCACATCCCCCACCTACGTGGGTGTGTGTGAGAGAGATACAAACCTAGACATAATGCGCCGTCCATCCCCATGCCTCCGCCCAGTCCGACCACTAGTCACCACCACGCCCCACTCCTCCTCACCTTATCTCTTATCTTTCTCCCTCCATTTTTATATACAAGGGGCCACTATCAAAATTACAATTTGCAGATATACAAGGCCACTAACACTAATCGATGAAATATTAATGGTGTTTGCCTCGTGGTACTAGCAAAGGAGGACATTAATTATCCCTTGCATGCATGCGGGAGTTTGTAAAAAAATGTATCTTGATGTTCCGTGCAATGCACGGGCATCTTGCTAGTCCATGAAAACAACACATGGCAAAATTCCACGGCTTGGGGCGGCAACTAGCTCCGTCGGGCGAGGGGAGGGAGGTGGATCAGCGAGCTGCATAGCTCGAATCCGGCGGGCTACCCAGTCGGCTTGGATGCGGAATAACTACCCTTCGTAAGCCATTGTAAGAGTGGACAAAATGGTGGAGGAGATAGGAGAGCGGCCCGGTCATGAATGGACGTGTGTCTAGAGTGGGTTTCTCGGCTTCCACACGGGCGGGTTTCATGGAGGCGTTTGAATGCAGCATGGAGGCATGTTCAGCTGGGCGTGCCGCGAGTGGCGCCCTCGACTCTGACCTAGGACACCACGTCGTTATTCCACTGACATGTGGGCTCTTTGGGTGCACGGCATGCATGTCAGTGACCCAACGCAGGCAGCGCACAGCAGAGGAACCTTTGGTGGGCCAGGGCGGTCAGAAGCGGGCACTTCATAAACCGATGATTGTTCATTGAGTGTGACATCATCTTTTTCATGTAGATAAGCCTACTATGTTGATAGCCCGTTCGATACTTGTGATTCATAAAGACCACTGCAAACATCATTGTTCTGCATATCACAGATAAGATTGATTAATACCCATAACAATCCATGTCCTTAACAAAGGGTGCATGCACGTATAGGTTGAACGTGTGTCTTGCGTCGTGTGCTGTGTGCATGCAGGCGTGCGAGTGTTGCGTGCGTGCAAGTGTACGTTTCAGTGTTGCATGCATGGGTGCGTACGTGCGTGTGTTCGTGAGTGCATGTGTATGTGTCAGTGTTGCACGCCAGCATGCGTGCATGTGTACGTGTCAGTGTTGCACGCCTACATGCGTGTGTGTCTTGCGTGCGTGCATGTGTACGTGCGGGGTGAGACTTTTTCATCTCTGGTCATTAGATTTTCCAGCCGTTGGATACGAAATCAAGGGCCTCCAGTTTACCATCAAACTCCACCCCCCCTAAGCCGCCAGCCACCACCGGCCGAACCGCCAGCCCCCGCCACCCGCGGCCGGCCCGCCCTCCCCGAAACCACTCATTTATTACCATTGTTGTCCTTCATATACGCGCTGACGGGTGGGCCCTATGGTAATGTGCGCTGCTAAATGTGGACCGTTTGACTGGTCAATTGATCGTGTAATCAACAAATTACGGAGCTGTATGGTGAGCCAGTGACCGTATGATCACCCTAAAATGTACTCCAATTTTATTAACACAGTACAGACTCAAACTACCATTTCTTTCTTTCATATACGGGCTGACAGGTGGGCCCCACGGTTACGCGCCCCGATGGTGCAACACTAGTCGCATCGCGTGGAACGTTTGACTGGTCAATTGATTGTGTCATCAACAAAATATGGAGTTGTACGGGTGAGCCAGTGACCATATAATCATGATATGTATTTGTTAAACACGGTACAGATGCAAGGGCTCATATATACATGCAAGCACTCACCGCTATAAGCGCACACACGCGAACCCTACCCATTGAGCACCTTCGAGAGAGTGGGCCAGCATATATGATCTTGAGATTTTACGAAGTCACCATAGGTGCCTCGTAGTCAAGTGGAACGTCTCCTCCCACTGAACGTACGTCGCCAGAAAATATTGAAATTAACACAAGATAAATGCGAGCACCGGGACTTTAACCTTGGTGGGCTCGAGAAACCACTGTCCTCTAACCATCCAACCACATGTTGGTTAGCACGAAAAAATGTATGTGGTCACCATGATGAGCTTATTTTGAAGTCCAGTGACCATATCGTGCTTTCGCTTCAAATACAATGACCGTAAGTGTCGTCAACAAAATACGGAGCACGCATCAAATGCAAAGTCCGTCAGTGTCATCAACAAAATATGGAGACGTATCGTGAGCTAGATACCGTTGTACTATTGTATATGCTTATTTTCTTAGTGGCCGATTGCGTGTGTGGTGTGGTGGGCACATAATTTCTAGTTGTGGTGGGTCAACATGAAGACTCATGGGTCGGTTCCATCCTGCGCCACATATAGGTTGGACCGAGACGTGTTATACGAAGACCCATGTGGAGGACTCGGCGTACAACACGAAGCTACCAGAGTCGTGGAGGACTCTATCCCCACTGGTGATAAGCCGACTATATATGATTTGTAACCCTAGGCCCTTAGTATGTTATACAAGCTCGGGGGCTAGTTCATCGATAGTATACACACACGCACAATGCCTGGTATTCACGTGTACTTTGTACACACCGCTATCACTAATATACAGTACCAGGAGTAGGCTCTTTCTTCAACTGCAATTGAATTCTAGCATGTGCATGTGTTTATTTCATATTATCGATCCATAGAGTGAGAGCGGTTTGAAATACAGGCAATGGATTCTTTTGCAATTCATATATAAACATTAATTAGTGCACTCCATGTTGTTAGTGTGAAGCACTTTATACATTTGTCACTTGCATGGATACATTCCAAATTGCTAGCTACGAAATAGAATACATGTCGAATTCAACATAAAGGGGGTTTCGAAGATTCGAATTCATAGGAAGTACATTCATATATTTGAACCCGAGATAATGGCATTTGTAAATCAGATGTAAAAGGGGGCATCAATCTTTGTTGTGAGTTTGAACATGCTATATATATATATATATTCATACGCATATCTAACTTTTTTTTGCAACCAAGGAGATTATATCTGGAACCATGCACGAACTGAGGTAAGTTGCATATTTTTTAATATATACTCATGTACAATGTATATTCAAATGTAACCCCTGCATTCCAAAATAATCGTAGCTTTAGGATTTTCAAGAGTAAAGATTTGTGAAGTTTGACAAATCCTGAAAGTTCAATTCAAGATAACCGAAAACGTTAAATGCTTTTGCTCCCAAATATTGAGGGCTCCTTTGATTCAAAGGAATTTCATAGGATTTGTGGAGGATTTAAACCCTTAGGAATTTTTCCTGTGATGCTCGTTTGATTCGTAGGATTGGCATCCTTAGGAATTTTTCCATATGATCCATTTGTACTACATTTTGGAGGAAAAATTCCATCCTCTCAAACCACTTTGTAGAATTCCTTTGTTTTTCCTATGCTATCAAACATTCTTTCAAATCCTGTAGGATACTATGGGACATGTCACCCTATTCCTGCATTTTCCCTATTCCTTCATTTGACAATCCTGTGAATCAAAGAGGCCCTGAACGAAGCGCCAAATAGGCCTCTGGTCACCCGAAACCGCGCGAGACTAATGTTTTGGTGGTAGGAAATTACTGTCCTGACTCTGGCCCGTGTAGACTATCGGCCCGATGTCGAAAGGTCTAAACCGGGGTAGGTTTGTAACTTCACCAAGACGCCAGAGAAGCATTCATACGCCGTGGGCGCCTACCCATGCGCTCGGCCGAAATCTATCCCGCCCACATTTGGGACACCTGACATGACTGTCCTACCCCCAACCCGCAATATGTCCGAAATTTTAGATGGGGGGAAAGTTTGTAACTTTCCCCAAATTTCAAACAAGCGTGTCTCAAACCGAAACATTGTACCCCTTAGTTCCCCGCCTCCCTCCGTTTCCCCATTCATACTCTGTGGGCGCGAAAACGCCCTCTCCACCAGCCGCGAAACCCTAGCCTCCTCCGTCCTCCACCCCATAGCGGCCAATCCACCGCAGCCCTCCTCCATCACGTCGGAGTCGGTACCCCGACGTCGTCGTCCAACACAACCGCAGCCGCAACGCCCTCAAGGACTTAGCAGCTGAAGCCGAGGCAGAGCTGCCTCCATGACACCGACGCCGACGTGTGCCGTACCAGAACCACTCCGACCACGCCGTCCTGCGCCTCACTGCTGCGGCTCCACTGTCGCAATCGTCCACCGCACCGGAGCTGTTCCCGCTACACCGTCGTTCGCCGCCTCGGATCTGCTTCCCCACCGCCGACAGACGGCCACCGCACCACACTCAACAACTTGTCCATGGGTTCGTCCAAGGCTGCACCGTCCTCCACAACTTCTGGTTTTCGGCGAACAACAAGAAGATCGTCAGAAAAATAGAAGGAGGACACAGCACTGCCAGCAGAAAGAGGTACTCCTCTTCCCTTATTCGTGCAAATCTTACGTCTCCGCTCACACCGTATTCATCCCACAAAAGAAACTAGTTGAGCGCTTCTTACTGCATCTTCTTTGTGATACTAAATGCACAAGGTTTCCTCCCTTTTACTATTTCACCTTTGCTAGAGGTCAGTAGCCCGCCTGGATTTCAATTCAGGGTCAGTCGAACCGCAATTAAAAGAAGCAGCACCCGCTTAGGCACGCAAAACACCTAGTCCGCCTGTTCCTCGGGGAAGCGGCGCATCGGTGTTTATCATAGGGGTGTGGGGCGCAGGAGCTGCTTGCGCCCGATCTGGAGGTCGGCGGGGCTTGAATGGATGGCCGGGGGGCGGTGCCAAGCACGACAGTGCGGTGAGGTCGAGGGGAGGGCGCAGGCAGGGGAGGAATACTGGGCCGGTGGTCGCTGGCGTTTCGAGGAAGATCGTCAACATTGACTCGCTGGAGGTAGATGAAGGCGATCTTCCCATTCTTTGTACATCGGACGGTGCAGAAAAAATGGACTGACCTATTTGCTTTTAGTCGACTGTTATTTTCATAGAATCCTGTAGTAATTTAGTGTGCCATGCATGTTGTAGAGCTATCATATGTCTCCCCTCATTTATTTCACACCGACCTGTTATCTGCTACCTTTACACTGTACTAATTGTGCACACACTTCACCCATACCCACACTATTGTTTTTTTATGCATGGGTATTTCAGACTCTGACGCAGTGTTGATGAATGCAGAAAAGAAAAGACAGAAGTCGCTCCAGTGTAATTCGAAGATAAGCACTAAGCGTTCCAGCGCTCTAACGGGTGCAGTGTCAGCAGTTGGAGACAGTAAACTTAGCTCTGCAGTTGATGATCTCAATTTCCACACACAACCATCCCAGGTGCTTGCTTTAACTTCGCGCTGTCAAATGTGGTTGCATGTTGCATATGGTGTCTAGCTTGTATTGCTTCCAATTTGGTTAAATTGCATCTGCTTACTTTACACATTATACCTTTGATAATGACATGCCTTCCTGTTTGTGATACATACTACATATGTTTATTAACCATGTTCGTACATCAAACTAATGCTCTTTTGTATCCCTCATCAATCACTTATGATGAGACAGTCACCCGGGTGGGTTTCTGTGAGACGCCATACTCGTATAAAGAGTGTAGTGTCATCCTCCCCACATGATTCTCAGGAAACAGCAAGGCTAAATGAAGATAGTCAACGTAGCTCTCTAGTTGATCACTGCAATTCCCCCACACCACCATCGCAGGTGCTTGCTCTTACTTAGCAGTGTGATGTGTAGTGTTCGTCTTACATGAAAGTAGTGTTCGTCAGTATCATGCATCAATGAGTTCAGAAGAGCAAATTTTATTCCTTTTTCTTGTGGGTTTGACTTGACAAGGCAAAATCAAGAAAGAGGAAGGAAAAGAGTAAGGAAGGCGATGATGGTGGTCCTCTACAGCAACGTAAATGGAGCATTTGTACCGATTCTCCTTGTACCGATAGTGCATTACAAGGTCCAAGTCTCCGCTCCCCTACTCCACCATCCAAGGTGCTTGCTCTAACTTGGTAGTCTAGCTCGTATTGCTCCTAATTAGTGTAAACTTCATCTGCTTAGCTTACACATGATACATGTGAATATGACACGCTTTCCTGTTTTTGGTACATACTATATCTTATGATAAGGCATTTTTCTTGTGTATCCCTCATCAATGCTCCTAATTTGTTAAATTGCATCTCCTTAGCTTACACATTATACATGTGAATATGACACGCCTTCCTGTTTTTGGTACATACAACATCTGCCTATCACACCATGTTCTTACATCAAACTACTGTTCTTGTGTATCCTGCATCTATCACTTATGATGAGACAGTCACGCGCGTGGGTTAATATGAGACGCAATACTCTTATAAAGAATGCAATTTCATCCTCTCCACATGATTCTCAAGAAACAGCAAGCCTAAATGAAGATATTGAACGCAGCTCTGTACCTGAAGACCACACTTCCCCTACACCACCATCACAGGTGCTTTCTCTAACTTCATAGTGTGATATGTGGTTGCATGTTGCATACGGTGTCTAGCTTGTAATGCTTCTAATTAGGGTAAATTGCATCTGCTTAGTTTACACACTATACCTGTGAATATGACATGCCTTCCTATTTGTCGGATTTCGGGTTCCGGCAGACCCTTGAGGTTCGAACACTGGGGTGCGCGCGGAGATTTCGCCTTCTACCTACCTGCACCCCTCC